>NC_073383.1:28680965-28923465 GCF_028641065.1 Leucoraja erinaceus | reverse complement strand
TTTAGTTTAGAGATACAGCATGGAAAACAGGCGCTTTGGCCCACCGAGTCATGCTGACCATTTATCACGTTCACAGTAGTTATATGTTATCCCATTATTGCATCCACTCCCTATACATCAGTGGCAATTTACAGAGGACCAATTAACCTACAAATCCGCATATCTTTGGCAGTGGGAGGAAACCAGAGCACCTGGAGGAAACCCACACGGTCACAGGGAGAATGTGCAAGCTCCACACACATATGTATTAGTTTAGGTTTAGATTTTTTTACTGTCAGCTTTGTTTGCATGCTAACCAATCAGATCAGATAATACTATACATAAATAGAATCAAGTCAAATTCAAGTACCATAGGTAGAGCAAAAGGGAAGATGCGGAGTGCAGAATATAGTTCTCAGCATTGTAGCGCACCAGTTCCAGAGACAAAGTCTAATGTCCTCAACTGGCTAGAGGTGAATTGGACAGTACTCTAGCTTATGAAAGGACCGTTCAGAAGCCTGATAACAAAGGGGGAGAAGCTGTTCAAGCTTCAGTACTTTCTGGCAGACAGGAGCAGGGAGAAGAAGAAATGATCAGGATGGGACAAGTCTTTGATTATCTTGGATCTCCACATACTAATGCTAGTCCTACACCTACACACCAGGGACCATTTACAACTGTACCAGGCCAACTAGCCTACAAACCTGTACGTCTTTGGAGTGTGGGAGGGGGGAAAGATTTAATAGAAACCTGAGGGGTAACTTTTCCCAGAAAGTGAGGTGGGTGTCTGAAACGAGCTGCCAGAGTGGTAGTTGATGGAGGTACTATTGTAAGGTTTAAGAAACATTTAGACAGGTACAAGGATGGGACAGTTTTAGAGGGATATGGGCCAAATGCAGGCCGGTGTAGATGGGACTTGTTGGCCGGTGTGGGCAAGTTGGGCCGAAGAGTCTGTTTCCATACTGTACCACTCTTATGATTCTATGACAGGGTAAAATTAAGTCAAATCTTTTGTAGGCTCCAAGACAATTATGTCAATGCAAGAAGTGTGGTTGCTGTAATGTCTCCATGACTTGCCATCATTTTCAGTTCTCCCTGTGAAAAAGCTGCCAAGAATGCATTAATAATACATGGCTGGAGACATTTCAGTTGTAATCCATAAATATAGATAGGTCAGCTCAACACAAGGTTAAGGTAATAACATAGATTAGAGTCAAGAGGGTAATTGGACTCTATTTGTTTCTGTGAGTTGAATAACACAACTAGCATTAGCTGCAAGAAGATAGTTTAAATTATATTATTTTTATTTAGGAATTTGAATTTACAACCCTAACAGTTAATTGGTAGGTTTTTATATTTGTTTTCTCTTTTGAAGAACAGCCCATTAATGGGTGAACAAATTTAATTTAGTTTTAGTTTTAGTTTGGTTTTAGTTTAGCGATTTTTACTTTGGACTTTAGAGATCCAATATGGCAACAGGCCCTTCGGCCCACCGAGTTTGCACCGACCAGCGATCACCCCATGTACTAGTACTATCCTACACACTAGGGTCAATTTACAATTTCACCAAAGCAAATTAACCAACAAAGCTGTATGTCTTTTGAGTGTGGGAGAATGTGTAAACTCTGCACAGACAGCATCCGTTGTCAGGATTGAATCCGGGTCTTGGTGCTGTGAAACAACAACTCTACCGCTGCACCACCATGCAGAGTATGGTGCGAGTACACACATTGGTTCTATGTTATCCCACTTTCTCATCCACTTCATGCACACTAGGGGGCAATTTATAGAGGGCCAATTAGCCTACATAGATTAGTCAAGAGGGTAATTGGACCTGTTTCCTTGTTGTTTCCCTAAACTAAACCAAATAAAAAGGTGATCGATGGTCGGCGTGAACTCGGTGGGCCGAAGGGCCTGTTTCCACACTGTATCTCTAAACTAAGGCTTCTGGTGCCTATAATGCATTGTCCAAGTTCAACGCACATGTAACCTGTCCACACAATATTGTGCAAAACAATTATTGAGATTGAGTCTTTGAATTTCAGCGGGGTTCTCTACGCAGTAACCTTTGCACAAGATTGATGGATCTCCCAGGGAAATTGCATAAATGGCTGATTTTAGCTGCAGATGACATTTCCCCAAGGGTTTTTCTGAATTCCCTCCAGAGAACTCTTTCAACCAGGACTCGCATGTCTGAGCAGCACTGGTAGGTTAAACATATCTTTAAATTAGGCACTGCAAGAAGCACATTTTCCTCATGATTTGTTCCTTGTGAAGGGGAAATTTTGCTAACTCACTGTTTCAGCGCTTTCGTTGGACAAAGGAAATTGGGGAGCAACTTTGTACCATCCCGACAGCTTTATTAAACAGAATTACATTCTTATTAATACAGTTAATACAATGAGGGGGAACCTCATTGAAACTTACCGAATAGTGAAAGGCCTGGATAGAGTGGATGTGGAGAGGATGTTTCCAATAGTGGAAAGTCCAGGACTAGAGGTCATAGCCTCAGAATAAAAAGATGTGCCTTCAGAAAGGAGTTGAGATGGATTTTTTTTAGCCAGAGGGTGGTGAATCTGTGGAATTTAATGCCAATGACGGCTGTGGAGGCCAAGTCAATGGATATTTTGAAGGTGGATATTGACAGATTCTTGATTAGTGAGGGTGTCAGTGGTTATGGGGAGAAGACTGGCGAATTGGGTGGAGAGGGGAAGATAGATTTGGATGGCATTCACGTGTTGGGCCGAAGGGCCTGTTTCTGTGCTTATGACTCTATGACCCCTTTACTGAAAAATAAAACGTTAATAGCTTTGTTGGTGTGTGCTTGTTAGCATCCTAGTAAATTAAATACCATTTGAGGTATAAAATATGGCCACTTACGGCTTTGCATTCAATAGAAGGGCTCAGGGTGAAGAGCCCTCTAAATCAATGCATTCTCATAATTTGATTAGGGACACGTTTTATGGGCAGTGTGTGAATCCACAACTGCTTTGGTTGATCCCAGCCTAATTGTGCTGTTATTACAGAAAAGAAAAGTAAAACCTACATTGTTTTGCCTGTTAAAGGGAAGGCATTGTTTTAACTCTTCTCTGTTCTCTCATCTGAAGGAATTGGATCTTTTATTGTATGTTTAATCTTAGTTTTTAGTTTTAGAGATACTGCGTAGAAACATGCCCTTTGGCCCACCGAGTCCATACTGACCAACGATCACCTATACACTAGTTCTATCCTACACACACTAGGTGCAATTTTACTGATTTACAGAAGCCGAATAACCTACAAACCTGCACTTCTTTGGAGTGTGGGAGGAATCCAGAGCACCTGGAAAAAATCCACGTGGTCACGGGAAGAACATACAAACTCCAAGCAGACACCACCTGTAGTAAAGATCGGACCAGGATCTTGGCAGCAACTCTTTTGCTGCTCCACAATTATGTGCCGTGTTACATAATTGTCAAGTGTACCGACCAACGAAGCAATTAAATTATTACTTGCTGCAGCATGACAGGCCTATAAACGCAATACATATAGATCATGTCTGAAGAAGGGTCCCGACCCAAAACGTCACCTATCCATGTTCTCAGGGGATGCCGCTTGACCCGCTGAGTTACTCCAGCACTTTGTGTCCTACACATAGATAATACATAATAAGCGATAATTCAATCAATTAATAACCCAAATTGGTGCAACCAAATTGGTGCAACCAAACATTAGTGCATCAAAACACATTCCATAGTTCATTGTTGAGGTTAATATAGTGTTCAGGAGCCTGTTGGTTGGAAAAAGCTGAGTCCAGGGGTGGCACAGAGGGGCAGCGGTAGAGAGGGGTCTCGATCTGAAACGTCCATCACCCTTTACTTCTCTCCAGATATGCTGCCTGTCCCGCCGAGCATTTTGTGTCTAGCAGTGGTAGAGTTGCTGCCTCACAATGCCAATGACCTGGGTTTCGTCCAACTACAGGTGCTGTCTGCACAGAGTTTGCACATTCTCCCTGTGATCACGTGGGTTTCTCTGGGATCTTCAGGTTCTTCACATGCTCCTAAGATGTACAGGTTTGTAGGATAGTGCTAGTGCACGGGGTGATCGCTGGTCAACATTGACTCAGTGGGCTGAAGTGCCTGTTTCTGCGCTGTATCTCTAAAGTCCAAAGCTTATCTTGAACCTGGTGGTCACAGTTTTCAGACTCCTGTACCTTCTTCCCAATGACAGCAGCGAAATGAGAGCGTGGCCAGGGCAATGTGGGTCTGATGATGTTGGCTGCCTTTTTGAGGCAGCGCCTCCTATAGATCCCTGCAATGGTGAGGAGGTCAGTACCTGTACAAAGAACGTGCATTTGTACACAGGTATGTAGATAATTCGGGAGGGTAGATGTGTCACAGTCAGAGTTACAATGGGTTGAATTGCCACCTCTCAACTATTAACATATATTTCAGACACGTTGGACACAACATTCTGGAGGACCTCACCGTCTCTGGAGAAAAGGAATAGGTGACATTCCGGGTCGAGACCCTTCTTTAGACAGAGTCAGGGGAGGGGGAAAATAGAGGTATGAAAAGGTACAAAACAAATCAGAGCCGGCACCCATGTCTCAAGAAAGGTGGAGCCCACAATGGTCCATTGTTGGTTGTGAAGAAGGTGATGATGAAGAGATTTGTTCACATCACCTATTCATTTTCTCCAGAGATGCTGCCTGACCAGCTGAGTTACTCCTCAATTTCAGTGTAAACCAGCATCTGCAGTTCCTTCCTACATATTTCAGAGACACTCATAATCGGCACTTTGCCTGCCCTGACCTGTGAATGAATTTGTTTTCGTTTGGACAGCTGCCAACAGGAAGAGCGCATCTTCTATTTATTCTTCTATGGCTGGAATCTGCCTGCACGGAAGAACAAATTGTTATTATGCATTCACATGCATCCCTGATCCCAATTCAATTATTTTTTTTACTTGGCAAACCGCATCAATTAAAATATATTATCTATTCACATGGCCCCACTATCTCATGATTTCTTCATCCAGATCAGTTAAACGAAAATGCAAGTGTTACTTACAGACCAAGAAAACTTATAACATGATAACTGGGTGATCAAAGTATTTACATTGTAGTGACATGACCACAAGATATTGCAGTGAGTCGAAGATGTAGCCCAGTCCATCACACAGACCAGACTGCCCACCATCAATTCCACCTACAGTGCACATTGCCTTAGGAAAGCAGCCAGCATCATCAAAGACTTGTCCCACCCTGGTCATTCCTTCTTCTCCCAGCTCTCATCTGGCAGAAGGTATAGAAACTTGATAGCACGCACCACCAGACTCAGGAACAGCTTCTTCCCCTCTGTTATCAGACTACTGAATAGTCCTTCCATAAGCTAGAGTACTGTCCGATTCATCTCTACTCCAATGCGGCCTTTGGATTTTGTCTCTGGAATGCTGTGAAGTATAGTCTGCACTCTGTATTTTCCTCTTTGCTCTACCTATTGTACAGGTCCACCACCGATTTTCCAGCAACTGGTGGTCCGGCACCTCCTTTAATCCGGACAAAATGCTGAGAGCGCACTTGACATCCACACCAGAAGTCCCCTGAAAATGTAGCGCATAGGCCGGGTGAGGCAGCCGATCTCGACCTCATCAGGACTTACACGTCAATCGGTGGGTCGAATTTGCCCCCTGCGGCCAGGGCTCTGGAACTCCGGCCCGGCCGGAGCCGGCAGGTCCATTCCCATAACCAACTTCCAATGCTGTCTTTGTAGGCAGGTATCTCGGCTCCTCCGACAGCCTAGGCCAGGAACATACTGACAGATATGAGAAGTGGCGTCTAAGAGGTTTTTAGATAGTCACCCAGGAGATGCTGGGAATGTAGGGATGTGGATCGTGTGCAGGAAGAGGAGATCTGTTTAACTTTGCATCATGTGTAGGAGGGAACTGCAGATGCTGGTTTATACTGAAGATCGATACAAAATGCTGGAGTAAGTCAGTGTGACTAGCAGCACATCTGGAGAAAAGAAATAGGTGATGTTTCTGGTTGGAACCCTTCTTTTGTCTGAAGAAGGGTCACTACATGAAATGTCACCTATCCATGTTCGCCAGACATGCTGCCTGACCTGCTGAGTTACTCCAGCACTTGGCATCTAAAACTTTGCATCATGTTCGGCACAGACATTTTGGGCCGAAGGGCTTTTACTGTGGTTTACTATTCTATAATGAAAGTAAGTAAGTTTATTGGCCAAGTATTCACATACAAGGAATTTGCCTTGGTGCTCCACCCACAAGTAACAACATGACATACAGTGACAGTTACAAATGACTCAGAAAACACTAAACATTAATAATAATAAAATATTAATGATGAAACATCATTGATCAAGCATGTGAACCAACAAAATACCAGATCAAAGGGAGGCTACAGATTTTTGGCTGTTGAGTAGAGCAACTACTCCTGGAAAAAAACTGTTTTTTTATGTCTGGCTGTGGCAGCTTTGACAGTCCGGAGTCACCTTCCAGAGGGAAGTGATTCAAAGAGTTTGTGGCCAGGGTGAGAGGGGTCAGAGATGATCTTGCCCGCTCGCTTCCTGGCCCTTGCAGTGTACAGTTCATCAATGGAGGGAAGGTTGCAGCCAATAAACTTCTCTGCTGATGGGATGATTCATTGCAGCCTCCAGGTGTCGTGCTTGGTGGCTGAGCCCAGGAGCGGAAATCCCGGGGGGGGGGGGGTGTGACTGAGGATAGAGTGCGGTGATTGGAAGAGGTAGACGTGCCAAAACACTCTCGGCACAGACCTGCGCCTCATCCGCAGCCAGGATTGATTCCGGCTCTCCGGCGCTGTTCCGTCCTCACCCAGGTGCCCCCCTCCACGCCCGGGGGTGGCCAGAGACATCGGGAGTCAGATGGGAGCGGTTCCCCCAGGCCCACAGCCAGCGCAGAGAAGCAGCGCTAAACCCAGCTCAACTCTGCCTGTCCCGCCAGGTTAACCTACAGCCCTGTTTGGACTTGCGGGAAATATGGCCCAGGTTTACAGCCAGCACGGAGAAGCAGCGATGGTGTCCCGTCAGTCCAGGCAAGGCTGTAGGTTAACCCGGCGAGACAGACAGAGTTGAGCTGCATTTAGCGCTGGATTGAGCCTCCGAAGCCCTGCGCGTGTGTGTGAGTGCGCGCGGCCGCCAAATAATTGTGTCCTCCCTGTCCCCCGGTCCCCTCCATATTTTGATAGCGATTTCCATGCCTGGCTGAGCCAAACCAAACCATGGTGGAGAAGGTGAAAACAGACTCTACGATGGCCGTGTAGAATTGGACCATCATTACCTGGGGCAGATTGTGCTTCCTCAGCTGCCGTAGGAAGTACATCCTCTGTTGTGCCTTTTTGACTGTGGAGTCGATGGTAGCCCCTCACTTAAGGTCCTTGGAGATGATGGTTCCCAGGAACTTAAAAGACTCCACAGATGTGACTGTGGTGTTGTTGATAGTGAGTGGGGTGATGGGAGGGGGAGCTCTCATAAAGTCTACAATCAATTTCACTGTCTTAAGAGCATTGAGCTCTAAGTTGTTGCGATGGCACCAGGACGTCTGCTGTGACACTTCCTGCATGTGGGCAGATTCCTCCCCATCCTGGATCAGTCCAATCAGGGTTGTGTCATCCGCAAACTTGAGAAGCTTGACTGAGGTGCCTATGAAAATGCAGTCATTAGTGTAGAGAGAGTAGAGGAGAGAGAGTACGCAGCCTTGCGGTGCTCCTATGCTGAGCGTCTGCGGGTCGGAGATGTGCTTTCCCAACCTCACATGCTGCTTCCTGTCTGTCAGGAAGTTGGTGATCCACTGACAGAGGAGTTCAGGCACAGTCAACTCGGAAAGCTTGGCGTGTAATAGCTCTGGCACAATAGTGTTGAATGCAGAGTTAAAATCAACAAACAGGATCCTCGCATAGATCCCCTGGCAGTCTATGTACTGTAGGATGAAGTGCAGGCCCAGGTTGACTGCATCATCCACAGATCTATTGGCCCGATATGCAAACTGCAGAGGGAGATTGTGCAAAGGATACACATTGTTGATGCTGCTGAGTTACTCCAGCATTTTTGACTTTTTTTTCAACCAGCATCTGCAATTCCTTGTTTTTCCTGTAATGTTCTATATACTGTACAATGCATAATCCACAGAGAACATTTTCTGCGCTACATGGCCCAAAACTGTTCTATTTTGCACCTTGCAAAGAGAAGGTTTGCTGCTTGATATAGCCTGAAACAAATAATGTTAACATATGATGAGCATTTGACCGCACTGGTCATGTACTCACTTGAGTTTGGAAGGATGAGGGGGTATCTCATTGCAATTTGTCGAATAGTGAAAGGCCTGGATAGAGTGGATGTGGAGAGAATGTTTCCGCTAGTGGGAGAGTCTAGAACCAGAGGCAATAGCCTCAGAATAAAAGGACGTACTTTTGGAAAGGAGATGAGGAGAAATTTCTTTAACCAGAGGTAAATCTGTGAACTTTATTACCACAGGCGGCTGTGGAGGCCAAGGCATTGGATATTTTTAAAGTGGAGGTAGCCAGATTCTTGATTAGTAAGGGTGTCAGGGGTTATGGGGAAAAGGCAGGAAAATGGGGTTGAGAGGGAGAAATAGATCAACAATGATTGAGTAGACTTGATGTACCGAATGGCCTAATTCAGCTCCTAGAATTTATGAACTTATGAAACTATTCCATGTACTATATCATGCACTTTGTTGAGGGACAATGTCCTGCTTTATATGGCCCGCAATTGTTCTATATGCTATATAATGCACATTGCACAAATACCATTTTCTGTTTTATATGGCCTGCAACTATGTATTATATAATGCATTATATTTGCAATATAATACAATAATATGTTTTAATATATGAGATATTTGGATTCTCAGTCTGAAGAAAGGTCTTGACCGGTAAAGTCACCTATTCCTTTTCTCCACAGAAGCTGCCTGACCCACTGAGTTATTCCAGCACGTTGTGTCTATCCAGCATTTGCAGTTCCTTCCCACATATTATATATCTTGCACATTGCACAGGGAAGATTTCCTGCTTAATAATGCCTGCGACTGTTCATACAATCCAATGCATTGCATAGAGCAGGCGCTTTTGGTGCTTTATACAGTTTGCAGGCACTTCT
Source organism: Leucoraja erinaceus (assembly GCF_028641065.1). Taxonomy (NCBI): domain Eukaryota; kingdom Metazoa; phylum Chordata; class Chondrichthyes; order Rajiformes; family Rajidae; genus Leucoraja; species Leucoraja erinaceus. The sequence continues at coordinate 28,914,346 of NC_073383.1, read as the reverse complement.
TTCTATGCATCGGTGGTTCAGTGGTAGAATTCTCGCCTGCCACGCGGGAGGCCCGGGTTCGATTCCCGGCCGATGCAACAATGTTTTTTATTTTCCTTTCTGCAAATATTAAATGATTAAATGGTAGGTACACAAAAAAAGCTGGTGAAACTCAGCGGGTGCAGCAGCATTTATGGAGCGAAGGCAACGTTTCGGGCCGAAACCCTTCTTCAGACCCGCTGAGTTTCTCCAGCTTTTTTGTGTACCTTCGATTTTCCAGCATCTGCAGTTCCTTCTTAAATTATTAAATGCTGTGTTTTGTTTTTGAGAATGGTCCCATTTTTGCAAACCTTTTGTTGCATATTGCTGTGATTACTGCAGCCTGAATGTAAACACCAGGAAATAAGAAAAATAAAATTGGCACTAAGCAGATAGTGAAGAACGTTGCATTGGTTTGTAACCATTGCACCGCGCAGGGACAAATGCTTCGGGCAATGTTTAATGCAATTGCAAATCTTCATCAACAGACACTATTAAAGGTTAACGGGTGATTCTAGTTAATTTAAGCTGCCATTTAGTGGCAGAGTTCGTGCTTGGGGATGTAGCTCAGTGGTAGAGCGCGCGCTTCGCATGTGTGAGGTCCCGGGTTCAATCCCCGGCATCTCCAGGGTTATTATTTTAAATCTTTTCCCAGGCTTTGATTATTTTTGTCCTTTAGTGTACTATCTGCAATTATTATGATAAGGTTAAAACGTAATTTTAGGATTGAGGGGTTACATGCGAACTGAAATTAATTTCAACAAGCAATTAAAGAAAGGGATTTTTTTTTTGAGTATTGGCACCTGCAGATAACCTAAACAGGAGACACAAGCAAAAAACACAAAAGTTGTTGAAGGAATTTGGTGGGTCAGGCAGCATCTGTGGAGAGGAATGAGCCATTCAATTACTCCAGAACTTTGTGCTTTGCTCAAGACTCCTGTATCTGCAGTTCTTTGGGCAAGAGATATACAAGTGTGAAACGCACACCTCCAGATTCAGAAGAAGGGTCTTGACCTGAAACGTCACATATTCCTTTTCTCCACAGATGCTGCCTGACCCCTCTGAGTTACTCCAGTTACTGTGTTTTAAGTGCTCGGTGGATACAGGTTGGGGGGGGGGGGGGGGGGGGGGGGTGGACTGGCAGGTGGATAGAGTAAGTGAGAACGTTTTGAGTGGTATGGGGGGGGCAAAAGGGTGTCAAATAAATAAGGAGAGAAGATGAATGACAGAGAGATTTGTTAATGAATTATGTTCCACTCTACGGAGTTCCAGGGTATTGTCCTGACTTGCCTCCACTATCGGTCAGGTCATTGGCACCCTTCCCTGTCCTAAAGTGTATTGTCGTCAAATTCCTGGAAATTTTGCCCCTACATTTTGGCACTGCAAAGTAGTTTAAAAGTTCTGCCGAGCCGGATTTATGTTCATGTAATGTTTTAGATTTTCAGATCAACCCACTCGTTTCCAGTCTTTTATCAAGTGACACATCTGGAATTAATGCCCCGCAATTCAAAGGGCTCTCTGGTCATCCTTAATGTCCACGCATGCTTTTTTTTTAATTGAAGAGCACCAGACTTGTCTGTCATTGATTTGGCCCAGATCATGATAAATGACAAACATCTGTTCAGTAAAATAGTTGCAGCATTTGCAAACAACACAACCTATTAATCTCAAGAGAGTTAGATAGAGCTCTTAAAGATAGCGGAGTCTGGGGATATGGGGAGAAGGCAGGAACAGGGTACTGATTGTGGATAATCAGCCATGATCACATTGAATGGCGGTGCTGGCTCGAAGGGCCGAATGGCCTACACCTATTGTCGATTGTCTATTGTCTATTGTCTATAAGATAGATACAACATGCTGGAGTAACTCAGTGGATCAGGTAGTCTACAGAAGCGTCCCAACCTGAAACATCACCTACCCTTTTTCTCCAAAGATGCTGCCTGACCTGTTGAGTTCCATCAGCACTTTGTGTCTATCTTTGGTATAATCCAGCAACTTCATTTTTTTGTATCTACCATAAATCCCGACACATTTTGTCTCAGTGCCACCAAGCTGGAGCTGCTGCCTCACAGCGCCAGAGACATAGGTTCAATCCCTACCTTGAGTGCTGTCTGTGTGGAGTTTGCACACTTTATCCCTGTGACCACAAGGGTTTTCTCCGGGTGTTCCGGTTTCCTTCCACATCGTGCAGGGTTGTAGGTTAATGGACTTCGGGTTTTTTGTTTCTTTTTTCTACCAGTTAATTAATTAATTATATAATTGAAATGATCTGTATGCATTGTGTTTCAGGAGGACATGAATAGGGGATGTTTTGTGTTGTGACATTTTTTCAACGTGAAGAGGTGTCTCGACCTGAAACGTTACCTACCCATGTTCTTCAGGGTTGCCGCTTGACCCGCTGAGTTACTTCAACACATTGTTTCTTGGTGGGTAAGGTGACTGTGAAGATCGGTTGACGTGGTTCTGGAAAGTAGCTGCCATAGGGTGAGCGATGTTTCATTCGTTCTGAAAATTGACTCCAATGGGAAGTTTGATTCTCATTACTCATGTATACTATGATCTGATTTAATTGAAAAGCTTTTGATTTTATCTTGGTACATGTGACAATAATAAACCAATATCAATTACGTTTAATTGAAGCAATCTAACATTAATAAATCATCAATGACACATTTAGGTATGTTTATTAATTGTCCACTCATTGGTAGTTCTTTACTAAACAACCATGCAGCGATGGGAGGGATATGGATCACGTGCAGGCAGATGAGATTCGTTCATCTTGCCATCGTGTTCGGCACAGTTTAGTTTAGTTTATTATTGTGACGTGTACCGAGGTGCAGTGAAAAGCTTTGTTTTCTTTTTAGTCAATGAAAAGACATTAAATGATTACAATTGAGCCATCCACAGTACGCAGATTAAGGATAAAAGGTATAACATTTAGTGCAAAGATATAACATTGAAGTCCTATAAAGTCCGTTTAAGATGGTTTGTAGGTCTCCAATGTGGTAGATAGGAGGTCCTAACTACGCTCTAGCTGATGAGACTACCATCCTGTTGCCTGATAACAGCTAGGAAGAAACTATCTCTGAATCAGAAGGTGTGAATTTTCAAACTTCTCCACCTTTAGACATCAGAGAAGCAGTGTAGAAACAGGCTTTTGTGCCAACCAGCGATCATCCCGTACATTAGCACTATCCTACACACGATGACAATGTACAATTTTACCAAAACCAATTAACCTACAAACCCGTACACCTTGGTGGTTTGGGAGGAAACCAGAGCACCCGGAGAAAACCCACACGGTCACAGGGAGAATGTACTAAGTCCGTACAGACAGCACCCGTAGTCAGGATTGAACCCATGTCTCTGGCACTGTAAGACAGCAACTCTACCGCTGCGCCACTGTGCCACCCACATTGCCTGTTGCCTGATGGGAGAGGGGAGAAGAGTGAGTAACCGGGATGAGACTGGTCCTCGATTATGCTGGCGGTCTTGCTGAGGCAGTGAAGTGTAGATGGAGCCAATGGAAGGGAGATTGGTTTGTGTGATGATCTGGGCTACGTCCACAACGGTTTGACATTGTGGGCCGAAGGGCCTGTTCCTGTGTTGTAATTTTCCAACTAGCTATTCTTTCAAAATAAAAGCCAGGTTGCAAAGAACAAAACAATTTTTTTAAAGTGCTTAAATTGTAAAGACGTTGAGAAGTCTTTGACCATAAATAACATTTGGAATTCATCTATATTTAACCAGCATGTAACTCGTTTCACAGTTTATAGCAACCACTTGTAATTGCTTCTGACAGGCGTAGGCAGACGTTGCTAGTGTACGCAATTGCGAACATATTTTTCAGCGTGATATCTATCCCAGCAGTGTAAATAATTCTCAAACTGGTGACTGCTTAGATTTTATGTCAGCGACAAGATAAGATGTGGCACTTTGTTACAGACAAGGTAAATGACTGCGTTCAAATCATCAGGAACCTTGGCACTTATATAAGCCACTGCAAACATTGTATACCAACATGTGGTTCCTTGCTTGGCTTGGCAAATCTGCTATTGAAGATTAAGATCTCACAGGAGACTCAATGCCCTGGCAACATTAGATGGAAAATTAAAGCAAGAAGTTGCAGGGAGTTGTTGACGCAGCCCAGAACATCCCCAAAACCAGCCTTCTCCTTCTGTTGACTCCGTCTACACTCCACACTGCCTCAGCAAGGCCACCAGCATAATCAAGGACCAGTTTCTTCTCCCCACTCCCATCAGGGAAGAAGTACAGAACTGTAAAAACACATACCTCCAGATTCAGCAACAGTTTCATAAGTACATAAATTATAGGAACAGCATCAGGCCATTTGGCCCATCTACTCTCCGCCATACAATCATGGCTGATCTATCCTTCCCTCTTTGCCCCATTCTCCTGCCTTCTCCGCATAACCCCTGACACCCTTACAAATTGTTTCTTCCCAGTTTCTTCCCAAAATCCAGAACCAGAGGACATAGGTTTAAGGTGCGAGGGGAAAGATTTTAATAGGAACCTGAGGGGCAACTTTTTGTGGGTGGTGAAGCTTGGCTGGTGGGAAATGGTGAATCTCACCATCATAATGGTGAAGAATGTTTCTAGAAAACTGCAGTTCGTGGAGGTTAGGGCACATGTTTCCGTGAGGGAGTGAAAGAGTGCCTTTATGCTGATGGAAGAATCTTTGTGAAAGGGTCTCACTGTTGAAGGGATAATGGTATCTCTGTTTAACAGTGCCGGCTTTGTTCATAAATGATCCTCCATGTACGAACTGCTGATGTCGGTTTCAGGATCATGAAGAATTGGATCATAAGGGCTGTACGTTGCTGTTCTTGGCTCAGTGTAGTCTCATTTATAAACGGGGCATATGACGTATGAATTATCGAAGGCACATGCTCCATTTCGCAGGGTGGAGGATTTTAATAACCGGAGGGCAAAGACTTATGATGTTATTGAGCCATAGAGTCATAGGCCAGTTTGCACATGCCAACCAAGGTCCCCTTTTGCACTAGTCTCACCATGTCCCATATCCCTCTAAACCTATCCTATTGAAGATCAAGATTCAAGATTCAATTTAATTGTCATTTGGACCCCTTGAGGTCCAAACGAAATGCCGTTTCTGCAGCCATACATTACAAACAAATAGACCCAAGGCACAACATAATTTACATAAACATCCATCACATCGCTGTCCATGTACCTGTCCAAATGTTTTTTAAATGTTGTTATAGTTTCTGCCTCAACTACCCCCTCTGGTAGCTCGTTCCATACACCATACGTGTGAAATAGTTGCCCCCTCAGTTTCCTATTAAATCTATCTCCTAAATCCTATTAAACATCATCTTGTTGGAACTGACAGTGCTGTGGGAGGACCGTCTGGAGGAGGACCACGAGAGGAAGATGACCAAGTACGAAGAGCTGGTCATAGACTGCCATAAGCAGGGCTGGAAAGCAAGGTGTATGCCCATCGAGTTTGGCTGCAGAGGTTTTGCAGGGCAATCGCTCTACAAAGCCTTGAGTGCGCTGGACATCAATGGAATGGGGAGGAGAAGAGCCATCAAGAACACCACAGAGGCAGTGGAGAAGGCCTCGAGATGGCTCTGGATCAGGAGAGGAGGTCCATGGGGTGGAGCGAATGCCACCTGAACACAACTCGTGGTCTGATCAACTACGGCTGGGTTGCCTGGGTGAGGGTGTCCGATGTTGAAAGACCCAAAACACCCAATGACCCCAGGTTACAGCACTGATGATGTGTTCAAGAGCATCAATAGATGTATTTTTTTAAATCAATCTCCTCTTACCTTAAACCTCTGTCCTCTGGTTCTAAATTCTGGGTGAAAGTCTACCCGATCTATTCCCGCTGATGATTTTATGCACCTCTATAAGTTCACTCCTCATCCTCCTATGATCCAAAGAATACAGTCCTGCCCAATCTCTCCCTATAGCTCAGGCCCTCAAGTCCTGGCAACATCCTCATAAATCTTCTCTGCATTCTTTCCAGCTTAATCACATCTTTCCTATAGCAGGGTGACTAAAACTGAACACAATACCACAACTGTGGCCTCATCAGTGCCTTGTGCAGTTGTAACATAACATCCCAACTTCTATACTCAATACCTTGACTAATGAAGGCCGATGTGCCAAAAACCTTCTTGACCACATTATCAATCTGTGACGCCACTTTCATGAACTATGTACCTGCACATCCCTCTGCTCTACAATACTCCCCAGAGCACTGTCATTTACTGTGAAGGTCGTGCCCTGGTTAGACTTTCCAAAATACAACAGCTCACATTAATCTGCATTAAACTCCATCAACCATTCCTCTGCCCACTTGCCCAACTGATCAAAATCCTGCTGTAACCTTTGAAAACCATCTTCGCCATCTACAATACCACCCACTTTAGTGTCATCTGCAAACTTACTGATCATAACTTGTACGTACAAAATTTCTATGTTTCTATGTACGTTCTCATGCAAATTGTTGATTTAAACCGCAAACAGTAATGGGCCCAGCACCGATCTTTGATGTGAACCACTAGTCACATCACCCTCTGCTTCTTTCCGTGAAGCTGGTTATCTATCCAGTCAGCTATCTCTCCTTGGATCCCATGCCATCTAACCCATGCCATGCAGCCTACCATGCGGAACATTGTCAAATGCCTTTCTGATATCCACGTAGACAATGTCTGCGGCTTTGCTCTCATCAACCTTTTTGGTCACATCTTTTAAAAAAATCAACCAGATTCGTGAGACTCGATCTCCAACGTACAAAATCGTGCAGACTATCACTAATCGACCATTGTCTATCTTAATGCTTGTATATCTCATCTGTCATAATACTCTCTAGTAACTTTCCGACCACAGATGTTAGGCTCCCTGGTCCGTAGTTCCCAGGCTTTTGCTTGTAGCCATTCTGAATAGAGGCACAACATTTGCCATTCTCCAGTCTTCCTTTACCTCACCCGTAACTAATGATGACATAAATCTCAGCCAGGACACCTGCAATTTCTTTTCTAGAGGGGAAAGATGTATGAGACAACTCAGGGGCTAATTTTTCTCTCAAAGGGTAGTCTGTATGTGGAATGCACTGCCAGAGGAAGCTATAGATGTGGATACAATTATAATTTTTAAAAGACATTTGGACAGTTATGTGGTTATGAAGAGTTTAGAGGGTGATGGATCAAGGTGGGCAGAAGGGCCTGCTTCTGTACTGTGCAGCTTAAATCAATTGTCGAGTGTTTAATTGTCATATTACCAAATATGTTCTAAATTGCAGCAGCATAAGACGTCTGTAAACACAGCACTCAATGGTTTAATTGTGCTCATAGATAACACAATAAACAAAAGAAAGTTCAATGTATTAAAAACATATATTAGTACAATACAAAACCCCAATGCCCCTAGTGCAACCAAGACAGTGTATAGTTCAGAGTTTAATTGGTATTTGTAGTGTTCAAGAACCTGATGGATGTAGGGAAGAAGCTGCTCGTGGACCTGGATGTTGCAGTTTTCAGACTTCTCTAATTATAATTTTCTAATTTTAAGTAACTTCTACTTACACTCCCATCCCCTCCACCCCTTCCTCCACCCTAGTCGTTTAACCAGTTCCACAGTTCACCATATTGTATCCCTCTTGAGATCACCTTCCCTAGCGAACAAGGGCCTACCAGGGCACACCTTGCCTGGGGTCATTTGCAGCTGGCCCTGAATGGCCCTGGACTGTTCTCGCCTCCATCTCTTCACCCTAACCCCCTCTCCCCAACCCCTACTTTCCGTTTGAAGAAGCGTCACGACCCAAAACATCACCCATCCTTTTTCTCCGGAGATGCTGCCAGACCTACTGTGTTACTTCAGCACATTTTGTCTATCTTTTTCTCAATGGCAGGAGTGGAATGTGATTGTGGCCAAGATGGTGTGGATCCTTGATGATACTGGCTCCCTTTTTGAGGCAGCGCCGCTTGTAGATCCCTTCGATGAATCGAAGAAATGGCACATATGCAAAAAGGTGGAAGGTACAGATTGGTGGATTTAATTCTGTGTGATTCACTAAAGATGCAATGACTATTTGGAGTTTTTGAATTCAGTACGAGATTTTTAATTCAATGATTAGGACGATACAATGCCACAGCGGTAGAGTTGCTGCCCCACAGCGCCAGAGACCCGGGTGCTATTCTGGCTACAAGTGTTATCTGTGAAAAGTTAGTACATTCTCCCTGTGACTGCGTGGGTTTTGCCGGGGGCTCCAATTTCCTCCTGCACTCCAAAAGCATACAGGTTTGTTGGTTAATTGGCGTTGGTTAAAACATTGTAAATTGTTCCTAGTGCTAGTGTACGGGGTGATCGCTGGTCGGAGAGGACTAGGTGGGCTGAAGGGCCTGTATCCTCCCTGTATTTCAGAACGAAACTAAATAATATATTTATGACAAAAAAGAGACAAAATGCTGGAGTAACTTGGCGGGTCAGGTAGCATCTCTGGAGAACTCTTATCCATTTTCTCCAGAAATGCTACCAAACGTGCCGAGTTACTCCAGCACTTTATGTCTTCTTTGGTAAACCAGCAACTGCAGTTCCTTATACCTCATAAATTGATGACATGCATTTCTCTTGTGGGAGTATAATGCACACTTCGTTCATATTTTTAAATAAAGAAAAATAACAATACACAATTTTTAAAATATGTATGTGTGAATATTACAATCAGGTCTAAGTTTGCAAGCTAGGAACAAGATGAGAAATCATTTTTTTCAATGTTGTTTTTAAACGTTGCAATTGCATGATATGTTTCTAATTTTAGATAGCATTGAGCACGATGACAAATGCATCAGCACTGACGCACTGCAAACAAAAATAACAAGACACATTAATTTAAAATGTGCATGCATCAGTCTGAAGCACAGTCCCGACCCGAAACGTCACCAATCCATATTCTCCAGAGATGCTACCTGACCCACTGAGTTACTCCAGTACTTTGTCTATTTTTGTAAACCAGCATGTGCCGTCCTTTGTTTCTACAACAAGGACATGTATGCAAGGTAAGAACAAGATGGGAAATTATTTTTTTTCATAAATCTTCTATTTAATCTTTGCAACTGCATTATATAATATAATGTAATATTCAGGTTCAGGAACAGCCTCTCCCCTGAGTCCTTTCCAGCCATCAGGGTATTAAATACGACAACCTCCAAATAAGCTCCGAACTACATAGACTTAAGGGCATTGGTTTTGTCTTTTGGTATTATTGTTTGTTTGTTTTTATATGTATATCTGTGGGTATATATAAAATGAAATGAAAGTTTTATATATATACTAGACCAGTGGTTCCCAACGTGGGGCGTACAACCCACAGGGGGGCAATTTGATTTTTAAGGGGGGCAATTGAGCGCGACTGAGGAGGTCTGGGTCCAAATTTTCGATTTTTACTTTTTTGGATTTTCCATCAGGTAAACATATGTAGTTTATGTTTCAGATGTTATTTTGAGTAAATAATTTTTTGGGGGTAAAAAAGGTCTTTATTGTGTAGTTATTACATAATCACCGCGCCATCGCTCTTCATGCACGTCGCACGAAGCGCGCGAGGTCATGGGAGAACCTTATTTATTGAATTGGATTTAGAAACGCGATTCAAAGAGCTTTTGCTAAGTTACCCTTATAATATCTATTTCCTCCGTTTTCTCTCAAGGGAAAGTAAGGGGGGGCATCAGGATTTTAGAGGTGATTAGGTGGGGGCATGGCCAAAAAAAGGTTGGGAACCACTGTATTAGACCAAGTGCAGACCCATTGGGTCTGCTCCCCCAACACACCCGTTCCCTACCCGTAGCCCCCACGGGAGGCGTGGTCCTCTAACTCAAGCCGCTCCCGAATGTAAGATTCCAGCACTGCCCTTGCCTCCCTCAGCAGTGATCTTTAAAAAAAAATCCAATTGCACTTGCCCTGCGTGTTGCAAAAGCAAATCGCCCTCCCCCTGCTAGTCTATCCATTGTGACATCATCAGTTGAAGCTGCCATTGTGACGTCATCAGTTGAAGCTGGTCGGTTAGAAGTTGAAGGTATTTTGATTTTTGTAACCTTTAATCAGTCGAGAAATAAAGTATAAAATATTCAGTGAAAGTGATCTCGGCCTAGAGGGGAAAAATGTGAATCAGAATATGTAAAAATCTTGTAAAGGTTGGCATTTTTAAAGCTTTAATTGCGAATAACATGTCAAATATAGGATGAAATCCTCACTGAGTCTCAGCACTGCTAGCTGAGCCATTGGGACGTCATTAGTTGAAACTGATAGTTTTAATTTCAAAGTCTTTTGACTTTTATAGACTTTTAATCAGTAATGAATCGCGTATAAGTCGAGAAGGTGATCCGGCCTCGACGGGGAAAAGGTCAATCGGAATATGTAAAAATGTTATCGTTACCGTGTAGTATTTTTGCGTAGATGTAACAACAACCACATATACACATGTACAAGATCAGAGTTTTAATAAGTACATGATGATATATATATATATATATATATATATATACTGAACTTTTTTTTCTTTATCAAATAGTTTGTTTACATATTCTGTTTGAGTACTTTGTTTACATATTCTGTTATGCTGCTGCAAGTAAGAATTTCATTGTTCAATCTGGGACATATGACAATAAAACACTCTTGACTTGACTCTGGACTCGATCTAATTTCGGACAGCATTATGCATTATGACAAACGGAACAGGTCTGACATCCTGCAAACAACAATCAAAACAATACACATCAATTTAAAATATGCGTATAATATGGACAGATTTGCAAGGTAGGTTGTTTAGGTTTTTTTTGCACGTGTACCGAGGAACAGTGAAAAGCTTTGCGTGCTAACCAGTCAACGGAAAGACTATACAAGATTTCAATCAGGTGTACAGATGCAGGATAAATGGTATAACATTTAGTACAAATAAAGTCCGATTAAAGATCTTCTGAAGGTCTCCAATGAGGTAGATGGTAGCTCAGGACCCCTCTCTAATTGTTGAAAACAGATGTGAAGAAACTGTTCCTGAATCTGAATCTGAAATTAAAGCTTTCCCTTGTACCTCAATACATGTGACAGTAAACAAAACTAAGGAAGGAAACAAGATGAGAAATCAATATAAAATATGCTTGCATTTATATACAATAAGGATAGGTTTGCAAGGTAGGAGATAGGATGAGAAATCAATATAGAATAGGTATGCATCTGTAATTAAGGACAGAACAGAGCAGCTGGGCTTGTATACTCTGGAATTTAGAAGGATGAGAAGGGATCTTATGGAAACATATAAGATTATTAAGGCTTTGGACATGCTCGAGGCAGGAAAAATGTTCCCGATGTTGAGGGAGGCCAGAACCAGGGGCCACAGTTTAAGAATAAGGGGGAAACCATTTAGAACGGAGATGAGTAAATATTTTTTCACACAGCGAGTTGTGAGTGGAATTCTCTGCCTCAGAGGGCGGTGGAGGCCGGTTCTCTGGTTACTTTCAAGAGAGTTAGATAGAGCTCTTAAAGATGGCGGAATCAAGGGATATGGGGAGAAGGCAGGAACGGGGTACTGATTGTGGATGCCTTGATCACATTAAATGACGGTGTTGGCTCGAAAGGCCGAATGGCCTACTCCTGCGTCTATTGTCGTTTGTCTATTGTTTGTAGGTAGGAAACCAGATGGGAAATCATGTTTTTAATCGTGTTTAATCTATGAAACTACATGATTTGGTATTAATTTCGGACAGCATTTTGCATTCTGACAAATGCAACAGTCTGAAGCATGACAAACACTAATAACAAGACACAGCATGATAAAACAAGCATGTATCTATATACAATAAGGATAGGTAGGAAATAAGATGATAAATCATGTATTTTCTAAATGTTCTGTTTAAACTTTGCAACTGCCTGATATAATGTTTCTAATTGTGCATGATGACAAATGCAACAGGTCTGACACAGTACAAACATGTTTTCCATTGTGCAGAGGCCTCTCCTCGCTTTCTTTCCCACTGCATTGCCGTCAATGGAAACAAACAGGCATCAGTCAGGCGCCGGGTGCGCTGCTTCATTGAGACAGACTGGGGAAGGCTATTTTTAGAATGACGCAGGCGGCCCCCGTGCGCGTCATCGGGCGCGGGCTCCATTGACGTCAGGAATGACGCGCGCGCGGGGTTGGTTAGCGGAGCCGGGACGCGAGCGGCGTAGTGCGGACCGGATCGTCACAATGGAGCCCTTTATCTGCAGCATTCCGCTGGAGCCCGGTCCCGGACCCGGACCTCGCGCTGCCCCAGACCCGGGATTCCTTCTCCCGACCCCAGCTCCCGTATCCATGCATTTGTACCGGTAAGTACGAGCAAAAACGCCGCGCTTCGCGTTAAATTAAGAAACCCAAGCAAAAAGCAGAGCTTATATATTTTAAATGCAGCCTCTGTTTTAAATTGCGTGAATGTATTTTATTTTTTAACGAATCTCTTAAAGTAGTAATTATGTTTAAAATTTCACCCTCTGCTTTAAATAATCCGTAAATATCGTTTCAATGAATCTCTTAAGACGATGCGTATGTAATATATTTAAAAATGTAGTCTCTGCATAGAATTCCGTAAACCTATTTTATTTCAATGAATCCCTTTAAATTAATATGTTTTTAAAGTGTAACCTCTAATTAAATTCCTCAAATGCATTTCACTTATCTTAACTTAATGAATATATATTTAATATTCTCTAAAATCCATGGATTCTTTTTATTTCAGTGAATAACTTAACATAATTGTATTTAAAAAATGTAGCCCTCTACATTAAGTTCATTTTATTTCAGCGAATCTCTTTAAATAATGTTTTTATTTATAAAATGCAGCATCTGCATAAAATTGTGTAAAAGCATTTTAATTCAACAAATCTCTTAAAAAAATATGATTTGCATTTAAAAAATGTAACCTCTGCATTAATTTGGGTAAAAACATTTTATTTCTATGAATATATTAAAGTAAGTTTGCTAATTGACTATAAAAATGTAATAGACATTTTAGTTTCCAGCCATTTTGGGTTTTGAAAAATTGGGTATGTGGAATTATTATCACTTTTATGTCGGCAGTTTTGAATAAACTCCCTGTAACTGGGATAATGTATCAGTGGAAGATGCAGCAAAAACTGGTTGTTTATTATGGGGATAATTAGTTATGTGTCAATGATGTAATTTAGTTAAGTGAGTAAATAATAGAAACACATTTTGATTAGGCGTAGTGGGTGCAGATGTTATTTAATAAACGGCTAAGCATGGATGGGTTTGCAAACATATGGAAAGCAACATGTTGCCATATGGCCCACTTAGCCTCTAACCTTCAGTTGAATCAATCATATACAGTCTGTGAAATGACAGAGGTGTCTCCATGACAAGATGGATTTTGTGTCAGGGAATGAAATGTGACGGTGAAGGTGTAATTTATAACTATTAGCAACTGTCTTGCCTTTTGGGCCTTTGCACTGTGTGGCAATGCCCTTGCAAAACATTTAAGTATGTGATCTTGTGAATAAACAAAATGAAGCAACGTACAAAATCCTTTCGAATTTGTTGCGGGAAACACCATTTGGTGGGGTACTTATGTAGTCATCCAAGTGTTAAATAAAACTGAACTACGTAGATAAATATTGATGTACGTTAAATATAGTAGATTTTCTATTATGTAAACACTGCATCTGATGCACTGTAGAGGGAGGGAATTATTGCATAGGTTTAAGGTGAGAATTTTGAAAGATGATGTGTGGGCCAACTATTTTTTACAAAGAGGGTGGTAGGTACTGGGGGTGGTGGAGGCAGATGCGATAGTGGTGTTTAAGAGTCTTTTGGATAGGCACATGGATATGGAGGGAAATGGGTTATGTGCAGGCAGCTGAGAGTTGGTCTTGGCATTGTGTTCTGCACATACATTGTGGGCTGAAGGGCTTGTTCCTGTACTGAACTGTGTCTATATTTCTGTCACCATCCATTTCTAACTGATAATGAATGAGTTAAATTTAATGCTATATATATACTTCAAACCTCCTACAGATTCAAATCACTGCTGAATCATACTCTGCCTACGGAAGATTAGTTTAATTTGGGTAAGTGTTACAAATATAGACTGTGATGCTTTTTAAGTGGGGGATGATTCATTTGCTGCTTTAAATGTACATTGCTTATGAATACTGTGTGTTAATATAAGCCGTATGCCCTTTTTTTCCCACTTCCATAATGCCACTCATATTTTCTTTAACCCGCATATTGCCAGAAAGATTAGGTATGCAAATGAAATAGATTTTCTTCTCAATATAGTGATGTGATTCTTCACAGTATATCTAACTGTGCATTTCTGTCAGAAAAAAAGATTTAATTTAATTGGTTTAATATAGGGTAGCAAGGATCTGCAGATGCTGGAATCCTATGAAAAACAAAGTGCTGGAGGAACTCGGTGGGTCAGGTATCATCTCTGGAGAATGTGGGTAGGCGACTTTTCGGTCTGGGCCCTTCATCAAACTGTTTGCAGGGTGGATGGGGGGGGGGGAGAGAAAGTTGGAGGAGAGGTTGAGGCGAGACAAAGTCTGGCAAATGATAGGTGGATACAGGTGAGGGGTTTGATTGGTAGATGGTTGGATAAAGGCCAGAGATGAAAAGACAAAGTAGTGAGCTTTGTCCAACCATCTGCCAATCAAACCTCCTTCGCCTGAATCCACCATCACCTGCCTGGCATTGTCCTAGGAAATCCATGTCCAAATTTACACTGATGTAATGCAGGATTGTGAAGTTTGAGTTGAGATGCGGTTTTGCAGCAGCATAAATATTTTATTAATCATGTGAATTGGCGCTGACTGTGTGAAGTTTGCATGTTCTCCCTGTGACCACATGGGTTTCCTCCGGGTGCCTCTGATTCCTCCCACATCCCAAAGACATGTGGGTTTGTAGGTTAATCGGCCTCTGTAAATTGGCCCCTGACTGGACGAGGAAGTGGGATAACATAGAACTCGTGTGAACGGGTGATTGATGGTTGGTGTGGGCTGAAGGGGTCTTTTCCATGCTGTATTTCTAAACTGAGCTAATGTGAAAGTAGCTGAAATTTGTACGTCGGACAATCAAAATTAAAGTGTCCCATTCCCTTTAAAGTTCCGAACATCCATCAATCATGTTAAGATTTCAGAACTCAGCTACCAGTTGCATCCAGTAAACGTACAAGATCTGCTCTGATACTTTAATGTCGGAGGATAGACTACCTAAAATATAGCAAAGCTATGTTTTCAGACTTGCCACCATTTTCTAGGGTAAAACCAATACAGTTCTTAAAAATAAATGTTAATACTTATCAGTATTTTGAAAGTAGAACAATTTGCAATTAATTTCAAACCTGATTATGGTGTGCAGCTATTCACAGGGGCATTACAAAACAGAATTTGGTACAGAGCTAAATTTGATTACTGAGGTGACACCAGGATAAGCAGTCAATAGCTGGTAGAGTGGGTTACTTTTTTTAATGCTGAATAACATTGATTTAATGATTTACATTTAAATGCTGCCTTAAAAATAACTTCACCTAGCCCCAGTGAAGATGTGATGCAAAGGAGGTAAGTATTTTATCACATGTTAATCTACACGTTGTGTTAGTAGATCCTTCATGATCAAGTTCACCCTATATGCAACCGTAGTGGTGCAGCTGGTATATCCGCTACCTCACAGCGCCAGAGACCCATGTTCAATCCTGACCTCGGATGTTGTCTGTGTGTGGAGTTTTCACGTTCTCCCTGTGGCTGCGTTGGATTCATACGGGTGCTCTGGTTTTCTCCCACATCCCAAATACGTTTTGGTTTGTAGGTTAATTGGCCCTCTATAAATTGACCCCAGTGTGTAACGAGTGTTGTGAAACTGGGTTAACATAGAACTAATGTGAATTGGTGATCGATGGCTGGTGTGGCCAAAGGACCTGTTTCCGTGTTGTATCTCTGAACTGAACTAAAGGGGCAAAGGTGTTTTGTAAATGGGATATGTTGTGGAGCCGTTAACAAATTTGGGGATTGGTAAGAATGTCAAGGGTTATGGGGAGATAGCAGGAGAATGAGGTTGAAAGATAGATCAGCCATAATTGAATGGCGAGTGGACTAGATGGGCCTAATTCTGCTCCTATGACTTATGAAGTTATGAAAAGGAAACGGAACTCCAGTTATTTAAATCTGTCCAATTGGGGTCTGACATAATGGTACATATTACCACCTGCCATGTTGCCCGTATCAGTATCATAGATTTTGTAGGTTAAGATATTGTTTGTTTATATTCCTGGTTACTGATATACATTTTTCTTGCATTACAGCTGTGGGATTTCTACCTTTTCTGAAACAATGAGGAAAATATTACTCCATTGCAGTTAAGTTCAAACAGATGGATGACTATTTTGTTTCGGGGGGGGGATCTGGACATCTTGTATTAGCTTGTGGAGGTTTTGGTAAGTTGACCTCATGAACCTCTGCTATGCCTGTGGGGGGGGGGGGGGATGTAGATTGGCGGATGTGTGGAATAGGTGACAAGAGCTAGAGATGAAAAGAGACAGAGCGTGTATTTGATAGGAGAGATGTTGTTTGAAGCACTTTAACCAGTTTTACTGGGTGAATATCAAAAAAAAGAAGAAAACTGCAGAAGCTGGATATCTGAGAAACTAAAAAGGTGGGAAACCCGCTGTGGGTTTGGCATTTTCTGTGGAGAAAGGAACAGATTACATTTCAAATTGAAAGGTCTGAATGGTTTTTCTCTTTCCAGCTGCCTGACATAGAATCCGAGTCATACAGCATGGAAACATGCCCTTTGACCTAACTTGCCCACGCGGACCAACATGCTCCATCACCTGCCTGCGTTTGGCCCATATCTTCTAAATCTATCCTATCCTATCCATGTGCCCCTTCAAATGTTGAATGTTGCAACAGTACCGGGAGAAAACCATGCAGTCGCAGGGAGAACGTGCAAACTCCACACAGACAGCACCCAATGTCAGGATCGAACTCTGATCTCTGGTGATGTTCTATCACAAAGTCTAAATTTAGGCATTGTAATAACTGTACAAGAAAAATATTAATAGATTAAGCATTCTATTGCAGTTTTCATATCCGAAGTGCTTGGGAAGTTCATGAATCTCTGAAGTTCATTCCTGGATGATTTTGGGCAATATATCCAGCAAAATAGGAAAGGATGGACTGCATTCCAACTCTTATTTAACAACTCCAAAGACCTGGGTTCGATCCTGACCTCGGGTAATGTCTGTGTGGAGTTTGTACGTTCTCTCTGTGACCACGTGGGTTTTCTACAGGTACACCGGTTTCTTCCCACATTCAATACGTACGGTTAATTAACTTTAGTAAATTGTCTCTAGTCTGAAGAATACTGCTAGTGTAAGGGGTGATTGCTGGTCGGCATTGGTCGATGGGACAAAGAGCCTGTTTCCATGCTGTGTTTAAAGTATGTATTATCTGTAATTCAATTCTGTACGCGTAAAAATATAACCATCTGTTTATTTCATCTGCAAAAAAAGTTGTTTATGCACTATTTGGAAATTAAATAAAGATTTCATCTGAAGCAAGAAATTGCAGATGTCGAGAATCTAGAGCAAAACACAAATTGCTGGAGACAGCATCTATGAAGAGAATGGATAGATGTTTTGAGTTGGGACCATTCTTTAGACTGAAGGGTCCTGACCCAAAACGTCGCCTGTCCATTCCCTTCTGCAGATGCTGAGTAACTCCAGCAGTTTGTGTTTTGCTCAAGTTACCATCTGTTACTATTTCCATTCTTCCAAATCTAGGAATAGATAACAAAGGACTTCAATGTTATATCTTTGCATCAAAATGTTGTACCCATTATCCTTTAACTTTGCACGATGGACAGCTTGATTGTATTCATGTATAGTTTTTTTTCTTGACTGGTTAGCACACAAACACAATCTTGCATGATCCTACACACTAGGGACAAGTTACAATTTACAGAAGCCAATTAACCTGCAAACCTGTACATCCTTGGAGTGTGGGAGGAAACCCGAGCCCCCAGAGGAAATCACGTGGTCATGGAGAGATGGTACAAACACTGTACTGACAGCGCCCATATTCTTTGATCCTTGGTCTCTGGCACTGTAAGACAGCAGCTCTACTGCTGTGCCACTGTGCTGTCCGCAGCTGAAGTGGGAGCAGGCTAAATAGAAAGATGGCTTAATCTTTTCAATGGGAATTAACAGTGAATTAAGGTTATTTAAACCATTTTTTAATTTAGAAAAGAGACAGTAATATTTCAAGGTAGACAAAAATGCTGGAGAAACTCAGCAGGCGAGGCAGCATCTATGGAGAGATGGTATAGGCGATGTTTTGGGTTGAGACCCTTCTTCAGACTGATTTTTCAGTCTGAAAAATCCTTTGATTTTTCCAACATCTGTAGTTCTTTCTTAAGCGTAATATTTCAAGCCTCTGATTTTTATACTGGGTGTTCCCAAGGTGAGAAAATGCAAAAAGCCAAACAAATCACATTGTAAATGACAAATGTAATACATTTGGCTTTTAAAAGCTGACAGTCCTAAGAGGAATAGAAATTTAAAGGCAGTCTCAAAATGGAAGTATCTCTTGCTTCTAGCTAATCAAATGTTTGTCTGGGAACCTTTTCAAATGCAGTGGGAGTTTCTCCCTACTGACCAATCTGCCATAAAATTCTAGCACCTGACAATGCTATAAGTGCACTTAAAACACAATTATGGAAACATTCAGCAAATCAGGCAGCATCTGTTGCGAGACACATTTAATACATCAACCTGCCTATCAGTGCAATTTATTAGACTTGCCTCTGATACTTTTCCAAATTAACTTCAATCTTTCCTCCTGTTAACAACATCCAAGAGAAATGTTCATAAGTCATCAGAGCTAAAATATGCCATTCGGCCCATCGAGTCCACTCTGCCATTCAGTCATGGCTCATCTATCTTTCCCTCTCAACCCTATCCTTCGTCCCATAACGTCTGACATCCTTACTAATCAAGAATCTGTCTATCTCTGCCTTAAAAATACCCAATGACTTGACCTCCACAGCCATCTGTGGCAATGAGTTCCACAGATTCACCACCCTCGGACCGAAGAAATTCCACCTTTCTAAAGTCTTCTTTCTAAAGGTGCGTCTTTTTATTCTGAGGCTGTGGCCTCGGATCCAAGGTTCTCCCATTAGTGAAAATATCCTCTCCAAATCCACTCTATCCATGCCATTCACTATTTGGTTGGTTTCAATGAGGACCCCCTCATGCTTCTAAACTCCAGCAAGTGCAGGCCCAGTGTCGTCAAACGCTCATCATTTGTTAATTGGCCCTTCATGTTCACTTTCCAGATTTCTCAATTTGGTACATTTTTATTAAATCTCCCTTTCTTCCCCTGCAAACAACTCTAGCCTAATCAATGGTTCCTCGCCACAGTAATTCTCCATCTGGGATTTTATCATTAGATCTCCTCTGCACTGATTCTAATAAACACTTGTATCTTTTTAGTGTGATAACTGGAATGTTATACTAGAATTGTGTGTTAACTGATGTTGGAAAGTTCTAACTTTTTTTCCAGTTCTACTGCTCTTTGCTTCAACAGACAAAGGCAAGTATCTTGAGGTCTGATCACATTTCCAATCTTGTCGCAGTAGGATCACAAGATGGACTAGGACCTCTTTGGTTCCACCACACTTGCATGTATTCAACCTGCTGGTAGGCCGTTTCCTTCGATCCTGACCTCTGGTGCAGTCTGCGGTGGAGTTTGCACGTTCTCCCTGCGGCCGTGAGTTTCCTCCCAACGTCCCAAAGACTTGCGGCTTTGTAGGTTAATTGGACTTTTTAAAGAAACTGCCGAAGGGCTGTTTCTGTGCTGTGTCTCTAAACTAAATTAATCTAAACTCATTATGGATGTGGTGAAAATGGGGTAGGGGGGAGGAATCAATATTTCTATTTTTTTTCTGCGTCTTTCCTGGCAGCTAGTGATCTGGCACTTCCTTTAATCCGGACAAAATTATGAGAGTGCACTTAGAATCCCCCCCTGATCTTTCCCTCTCAACTCCATACTCCTGTCTTCTCCTCATAACCCTCGACACCCGTATTAATCAAGAATCTGTCGATCTCCACATTTTAAAAAATCCATTGATAGCCTCCACAGCCATCTGTTGCAATGAATTCCAGATTCACCACCCTCTGACTAAAGAAATTCCTTCTGATCTCCTTCCTAAAAGTTTGTCCTTTTATTGTGAGTCTATTGCCTCTGGTTCTAGACTCAACTTGTGGAAATATCTTCACATTTTACTTTTAAAAAATTTTCTCTGCATCTTGATCCAAGTTTCTTTTAACAGACCCAATTGAGTTTTAGCCTCCATTGTGTGCTTGGCAAAGAGGATGTGTCCTTGGAAATGTTCTCTGAATATAGACCATCTTGCCAACATTGCTTCTGCACAATTTTTGTCAATAGACACTTTTCCCCACACAAACTATATTAAAAAAAAAACATTAAGCACAATTTGGCTGTCCCGTTCCAATTGATAACTTAAGCCGACAAGAACATTTGGTTTGCGAAATGAACCATTTTTGGTAAAATTAGTGTTTTTTAATTTTCTTGAGAAAAAAAGTTTGAATCTGTAAGAAAGGATTTGTTTCTCTGTGGAATATTGGAAATTTCCAACCAGGAAAATTAAATATTTGCAGGGAAGTTCAAACTAGAAAGTTAGAAAAGCAATGTATTAATACATTGGGTTAATATTATGTAAATGACTTTCATTTATTTGACTTTACAATATGCATTTTGTAATGTTAACATTTCATGCCTTAAGAGCATAAAATACTACCTATAATTTGTTTATCTGCGTGGCATTATTCCAGTATTAGTGTGTTGAACTCCAGCTTGTGACAACCCCTTGTGTATGTGTGTGGATGTTAACAGGTTCCTATCTTGTTGTATTTATACATTTGGAATTGTGCCAGGTCATAACGATGCAAGCTTTCAAGCTTATTTTTAACATAACACTACTGCTTTCTTTAGATTTTTGCAATAACTTGGATTGTACGATTTATTAAATAAAAGCCATTGCACTTTTTCACTGTTGGTGTCTTTACTATTTACAACCGCCCCATAACCTTTAGATATTTTAACCCACAAGCGGGTTTAACCCACTTGTGACCAATGTTTCTGGCTAAAAACTGAAATTAGCCAGGGAAAGAATCCTCCCCTCGCTGCTACCCAACCAGCTGTGTGTTCTCAATTCACACAGGAGGCATTGTACATTTCAGGCAACATTACTAATGTGTGCAATTAATCTAGATATGATTTTGGCGAATTGTTTTTTTTTTAAAACAAGACAGTTTTGAGAAAATAACAGGGGGCTTTTGCGGTGAATCTTTGAGGACGACTGCCTCCTCTTGTTGGAAGTGTGAAACTGCAGGAGTGTCGGTTTGGTGAATGGAAGCGAAAGCTGCAGCCACGGGAACCACCGCTCGCCGACTGTTTCCTTTCGGGGACGTAATGGACATTTTCACCCGCGTTGTTAACTTTAATTACACGTTCTGTCCACTGGCTAGTTCGTAGTTTTTCTAAAACCATTATTGATTATCTCTTCCCTCCCCATTAAATGACTGAATTGTATAATAAACTATTTCCCAATTGATGGTTGACACCTGCAAAGTGTCTTGATGGTTGACACCTGCAAAGTTGATTAGGTTGACACTGAACTGCAGATGTTGATTAACAAAAAATATATATGATTAGATTTTTAGTTCAGAACTGCTTATTGAATTTGCAAGTTTAGCTTTATTATAGCCCCCTTTGTCGCGGTAGAGTGAAAGGCTTGTACGGAAAGAACTAAGAATGTACTATTGTAACAGTTCCAGCCAAACTGGCGGAGAGTTAGTGTTTTATCATATGGCCCAAAGAGGAACAATGAAATTCTTACCTGCAGCAGCACAACAGATGTGTAAACAGACACCATAATAAACAACAACAAAAATGCAATGTTATAGTGTGAAACCAAAAAAACAAAGCCCCACGTCCCTACTGAAGAATGCTAGTGTGAAAACGTAACATAAGAAACATTTAAAATATTACACCACTAGTCATTTTTAGTAGCAAAAGTCACTGACGGACACAAAGTGTCGGAGTACCCATTGCACGGTGCGTGTTTATATGCGATTACTTTCATTGTACTGTAATGTAATAACAAGGAAGATAGACACAGCGGAGTAACAGCGGGTCAGGCTGCATATCTGGAGAACATGACATTTCGGGTCGAGACCCTTCTATAAAAACTTTATTAACCAGCAACTGCAGTTCTTTGTTTCTACAAGAAAAAGTCATTGGTGCAAATAAAAATGTGATTACTATATATTAATATTTTATACTTTTGATGGCCTCTCCCTGTGACTTCCCTGCACTTAAAAAAAAAGTGGCCTCTAAAAATATCCGCAATGTCTTAATTTGGTGTTCTCGAGTTTCCGCTGGAGTTTAAAATAGTCACGTTAAGCCCAACCCCTGAATGCATCAATTGCAAGCTGCCAGAGCTGCTATTTCTGGCGAGCCCAGCCCGGGTTCTTTGCGTCAATGGTAGCGTTCCTGCGTCAGCCGGCGCTCTGCTGGTCGCGGCCAGCGTCCCTATCACATTTTCCTTTCGTTCATTAAATCGCTTCGCCCACGAACGCTGACGCTCCATTGCAACAAGCCGTATTAATGAGCTCCCTGCCTCGACTGGCAGTAGTTAAGGTGGCCTCCAGACTTTCTCCCTTCCCGCCACATTGTGGCAATTTTCACATGTAGCAAATATATACACACATTGCATTTGTCACTTTTGCAATTAATACAGCCGAGCCCTTCCCATAACAAGCATTTAAATCGCTGGTTACCGGCCTTAATTCTTACAATTAATTCTTACAAAACGTGCAATTGATTGTATCAACGAAACTTCCTGTCCACAATCCTGCATTTGTCAACTTTTGCTACCCATGCATGCTGCCGCATGGACCCCATTATACACATTTTAATTCCTAGTTACCTGTCTAATTCTTATAAAAACGCGCATTTAATTGTAAAAAAACAAAACTGCCTGCTTCACGAAGCACCATTTCTCCCCAAACACTCCATTAGTTACTTGTGTAATTAGTTCTGTTGCACAGATCCCCTCTCCATAATAAGCATTTAAATTCCTAGTTATCCTAGTCTAATTCTTACAAAACGTGTGGTTTTATTATAAAACCGAAACTTACCGACCCACAATCCTAAATTATACCTGTTGATTTTTTTTTAAATTCTTGATGTTTTCTAAGAAGTACCTTCTCCAGAATGCAATCTTAATGAGTGGACTCGCTCTGTTTACATTTAAATGCAATGCAATTCATAATTTGTGGTTTGTATCAAGTAAAATGCACGGGTTATAAGCATCAATTAAGGATTCCCAAAATACTTATATAAAGCAACAACAACAAAAAAGGAAATTCCCTTAGGATGCCAAATAAACCGCTCACCACTTTCCTTACCGGTTGATTATGACTTTAGACACTCGGTGACTAGATACGTCATAGGCATAGTTGAAATAAGTAACTGCAGATACTGGTTTACACAAACGGACACAAATATGCTGGAGTAACTCGGCAGGTCAGCAGCATCTCTGGAGAAAATGGCTAGATGACGTTTGGTATCCGGGCCCTTCTTCACACGGGCCAGAAGGGTCTGAACCGAATACCCCGAAATTATATAATGTTAACCCGTGGATGCACTTTTTTTATGGAGTATGGCAGAGATACAATCTGAACGCGTTTAAACAGATACATGAATGAGGTGTCCCGACCCCAAACGTCACCCATCCACCTTCTTCACAGATGCTGCCTGGCCTGCTGAGTTACTCCAGCACTTAATTTCCTTTAAAGTCACAAACGTAACTCAACAACGACCTTAAGACATAGGGACAGAATCAGGCCATTCATCCCACCAAGTCTACACAATCCTGGCTAATCTGTTTCCCCCTCTCAACCCCATTCTCCTGTCTTCTCCCCACGACCTTTGACACACTTACTAATCAAGATCTTGTCAATCTCTACTTTAAAAATACCCAAGTCTGTGACAATGAATGCTGCATTGGAACAATATTAGAGCATTCAGTTTATCGAGTCTACTCCGCCATTCAATCATGGTTGATCTATCTTTCACCTCAATCCCATTCTCCTGCCTTCTCTCATTAACGCCCTTACTATTGAACCATAAAAGTATCCTATATTTTGGCTTCCACAGCCGCCCGTGGCTTGCTATAACTAGTACGTGGTATAAATAACTCCAATGCATGAGACCCAGATTCCATAATCGGTCTAAAATGTTCCAATTACATGTTGTCTGTGGAAATGCCGTGGGGGAAAGGGAGGTGAGGAGGTTGTCCCGAGTCACGGTCTTGCTACCTTAAAAATCCACAGCGCTAACGTCACCTCGGAAATTTACCAAAGAGAGACTTGGCCAACTGTGTGTTACGGGCCCGGCCCCCGGGCGTTCATTGGGCTTGTCTACGCTGACGCTTGCTGACGCTCGGAGACTTAGTTACACGCTGCCAGTGGAAGAGAGGAGCTCACATAAACAAAGGCACATTGGAGAGTAGGGCCAGTGCGAGTCTGATCGCCCGCCTTGCATGTCGGGGACAGCAACCTGTATCGACCACTACCACCGCTGCTATTGCCGCCGCCGCCGCTCCACAACTTCAAACGTCAACATACAAAACACCGCTGCACCTCCAAATTTCACCGTCTACACATCCTGAGATCTACAGTTTCCAAATGAGAGGTGGATAAGAAGCAAGTAAGTATTAAAACGTTTGAACCCTTTGCACGGCGCGTGTTTATGTGCGATTACTTTCATTATAGTGTAATGACAAGGAACTGCAGATGTTAGTTTATAGACACGGAATACTGGAGTAACAGCGGACCAGGCAGCATCTCTGGAGAACATGGATAGGTGATGTTTTGGGTCGGGACCCCTTTCTTCAGACTTTATTCTATTCATTGTTGCTCTTTCTGCGTGTCAGGGCTGAGGCTTTTTTTTCCTGAGGATTTGACGTAGCGAGTCAAATGAATCAGTTTGACAAACGTATGTGTGTGTGTATCTGTGTCTGAGTATGTTTGACAACAGTTATTGTATTTTTGCCACGGAGATCGCAACTCTGCTATTAGGCAATTAATAGACAGGCTCTAATAATAGTTCTAAACAATCGCTTGAATGGGTATATTTCCACCGTGGAAACCATGGGTTATGTCCAGTTTATTCCGCATGGCTTTGTTTTTTTTTAAAATACTGTCGGTCACCTGCATGCACCCACCTGCTACCCCGTACAGCTGTCTAGGATGGGGGCGGTTATTGTGGGATCTCCCTCTACACGTGTCTTTCTTGCTACCAGCAACGCGAAACATCTAAATTAAAAGCCCTGTACCAAAATTTGCCAAAGACCCCCCCCCCCCCCCCCCCCCCCCCCCCCCATTTCAACGCATAAACATCGGCATCCAAAAGATTTGCAGAGCAATTTGTGTCGGTTGACAGTAAGTTAGAATCCGCAGTTTAATATGGATTTATTTCAGAGATGTTCAGTTATTACAGCTGACCGCAAATAATTGAGCGACGCGAATTGGGTAAATTGTAAATTAAATGGCTGGTCTTTTTAAAACATGTACATTGCGAGATTGTTTAGCTAAGCGTCTAAGGGGTATCTGTGCATTGAATGTATACATGTTGCAAAAAAACTTTATTTTAAGACGCACGTTACTGCATTCACTGCTTGGTCTTCTCCGGAGCCATATAATAAAACATTCAGTAAAAATAAGGGTTTGTGTAAAGAACTTTGCAAGCTGTGTTTTACTAATCGTTTAACCCTCGCCTCTTTATGTGAGCAATAATGTCATTTGAATGAATATTAGACAGTTACCTTTCTATGCCTCTGTGGCGTTCCAACTGCCCGCCTGTTTCTATCTGTCTATATCATTGTCTACCGCCTACCTACCTGCCGAATTGTTTTAACTCTTGTCTGCATGTGGTTCCTCCATATAAAAGAAGTGTAGAAAATCGTGCTTTCACATTTCCATGGGTGTAATTTAACACTTGGGATAATTAGGTCTAGCAGCGACGCGTTAGAAAGAGCAAACCCGCCAACTTCCTACAACAATCTTCCCTCTAAATTTAAATGATTAAGTCCCCTACCGCTTTTATCATAACCATCTCTGGGTGCTCCTGTGGGCTACTGTCTAATGAACTGCGACCTAGAGTGTAGAATCGTTGATTCCGCTGTTTAGAGTCCATCGTATACAAAATATGTAAGGGGTTTAGAAATGTACACGATATTTCACTCCAAAAGGGAGAAATAAATCAGTGATTGACATTGTCCATGGAGTTGTATAGATCCACTCCATTTGGTTTTGCCGGTGAACTTTGGAAACACGAAATCGAGGGGGAAAAACGACAAAAGGATAACGTGTCAGGTTGTTCGTGAAATTCAGTGGAATGTAATGCTTAATCTTCTATTAAAATGAACAGCTAGCGTGGCGTAGATCAATGATTATTTTCCATTTGCTTTCAGGAAAGGTTTCATTGCAATATCGCCTAAACTGCGATTTTATAAAATTCCGAATTCTGCACGGTTGGAATATAAACCACAACAGTGTCTACTTTCCATTTCTTTCGCAGTCATTTGGCAGAAGGTACGTCCCTTTGATTGCGCAGTTAGTCTATAAGTGTTAATTAAATTATATTGCCATTCTTGAACTCGCCATCGAAGATAATATTCTCTATACGTTTCATGTTTTCATTAAATTGCGGTCGCTGCCTTTTGATGGGGAGAAACGCCTAACAAATGTTGGAAAATAAAGGACACAGAGTGGTGGAAGAACTCAGCGGGTCAGACAGCACCTCTGGAGAATAGTGGACTCAAAGATACTGCCTGACCCGCTAAGTTCCTCCGGCACTTTGTGTCTTTTTTTTTCGTAAACCAACATCTGTAGTTCCCTGTGTTTGGCAAATATTTGAGGTCCACGCGAATATTTAAAAAAACTAAATACATTTCCATGTTGAAATTAATTTAAAAGATAATAAGGATGTAAGGAAACAGTGACAAGTGGTATGGGTTTGGACGCAAGGAACTGCAGATGTTGGTTTACGAAAAGGACACAAAGTGCTGGAGTGACAGCGGGTCAGGCAGCATCTCTGGAGAATGAGGAAACAAGGAATTGCAGATGCTGGGTTTCAAAAAAAAAGATACAAAGTGCTGGAGTAAGGAATAGAGGGATATAGAATAACAAGCAACTGCAGATGCTAGTTTATACCAGAAAAAGTAAAAAACATGCTGGAGTAACAGCGGATCAGGCAGCATCTATGGAGAACATGAATAGGCGACGGTTGGGGTCGGGACCCTACCTCCGTGTATACGTTTAATCGATTTTAATTCACACACCCTATCAAGTAATCCACTGGTTAAAACTGAATAATTTAGGGCTAATAAAAAATGAACTGCAGATGCTGGTTTATACCAAAGACAGACACAAGATGCTGGTGTAACTCGGCGGGTCAGGCAGCATCTCTGGAGAAAACGGGGATGTTCGGTTTAGATCCCGGCAAAGGGGTTTGGAAGGTGATTTAGAAGTAGAAGTCGTGTGTATTTAAATGGTATGAGTACATGTTGAGAACTTTTATTTACAGCCATGCCCTGTGTTCAAGCTCAATATGGGTCATCGCCTCAAGGAGCTAGCCCTGCCTCTCAGAGCTACACCTATCACAGTGGGGAGTTCAGCAATGACTTCCTAACGCCCGAATTCGTCAAATTCAGCATGGACCTCACCAACACCGAAATCACAGCCACCACCTCGCTGCCCAGCTTCAGTACCTTCATGGAGAACTACACTTCCAATTACGACGTGAAACCCCCTTGCCTGTACCAGATGCCTCTGTCCAATCAGCAGACCGCCATCAAGATCGAAGACATCCAGATGAACGGCTACCACCATCAGAATCACCTCCAACACCCATCGGATGAGATGATGCACTCCGGTTCCATGTACTACAAGCCATCTCCACCCCCGACCCCAACACCTCCGGGCTTCCAGGTCCAACACAACCCATTGTGGGACGATCCCAATTCTCTTCATAGCTTTTCTCAAAACTATGTAGCTACTACCCATATGATAGACCAGCGGAAGTCGCCCGTCTCCAGACTATCTCTCTTCTCCTTCAAACAGTCTCCTCCCGGTACCCCGGTGTCCAGCTGCCAAATGAGGTTTGATAACCCCTTGCACATGTCCATGAACCCGGAGACGGGAGGTGGACATCATGTGGTGGACAGCCAGAATTTTGCTGTCCCTAACCCCATCCGGAAGCAAGCACCCGTGGGCTTTCCCGGTCTCCAGATCGGCCATGGATCTCAACTGATGGACAACCAGGTGCCATCGCCACCATCTCGCAACTCTCCGTCGAACGAGGGCCTCTGCGCCGTTTGTGGGGACAACGCCGCCTGCCAACACTACGGGGTGCGAACATGCGAGGGTTGTAAAGGCTTCTTCAAGGTAACTATTTCATTTGAACATGTTATTTTCCAGACTCAGAATAAAACGGAAAGGTTAGGTTTGGTGTTGGGCAATTATCTTTCAGGGGGGGTTTAAGTGGAATCAAATGCAGAGAGAGGTGGTGAGAGAGAGAGAGAGAAAGAGATGAAAAATCAACGTGTTTATAGCAGAGTTATGAAGGCGCACTGTTAAACTACACAGCCACACGCATTTCTATTCTGCACCGATTTAGTCTTCTGGCAAGTGTCCTGTTTGGTGTGATTGTCTCAAATACAGATGGCAGCCAGCGTCTGCGGCACAAACTCAGCTGACTCCTTGAGATTTAATTTGGTAACAACATTAAGCCGTGTCTAAGTTAACCAAGTGGAACATAATTCCCCATGGTAAAATTAAAGTGATCTCTTTATTTCGGCACCGTGACTGAATAATCTTATCATTTTAAATCGAAGGGTCTCGGAGGGATGTGAATAGTATGAATGCCCACGGATTTGTATTTACACTGTGTCTGCGCCTCTCCTTCCTTGCATATAAAACACAGCGTGAATCGGGGATTGGGGCAGCCGGTAACAGCTACTCTGGATTCTGTCAATATTCGCCCATTGAACGCGGTGCAAATTAACTTGCTTTTTAAATCTCCTTTATTAAAAAAAAACAACATCATATGTGTGTCGGATATTGAGCACATTCATTGGTAATTTTATCCATTAATATTCCCCCCTTTTTTTTTGTTTTCGCAGCGCACAGTGCAGAAAAACGCTAAATATGTTTGCTTGGCTAATAAGAACTGCCCAGTTGACAAACGCCGCCGTAACAGGTGCCAATACTGCCGCTTTCAGAAGTGCCTCGTCGTTGGCATGGTGAAAGAAGGTAAGGGTTTTTTTTTGAGCACCGAATGTAACCCTCCCGTAATAACTTCTACAATAAAGCACACGGTGTTTTATTTTAAAGAGATGAGCGGCACAGTGGCGCAGCGGTAGAGTTGCTGCCTCACAGCACCAGAGACCCGGGTTTAATCCTGACGGCGGGTGCTGTCTATACGGAGTTTGCACTTTCTCGCTGTGACCGCGTGGGTTTTCTCCAGGTGCCCCGGTTTCCTCCCACATTCCAAAGACGTGCGGGTTCACAGGTTAATTGGCTTCGGTCGAAATAAAAGTTAAATTGTCCCAAGTGTGGGATAGTACTAACGTATTGCAAATTGTAAATTGCCCCTGGTGTGTAAGATATTGCCAGTGTACGGAGTGATCGCTGGTTGGCACGGACTCTGTGGGCCGAAGGGCCTGTTTCCGCGCTGTATCTCTGAAGTGTACATTTTTTTTGTAAATACATTTGATTATCAGGAATGGCTCAGACCGCAAAGTATTTCTAAGTTGTGTTCCATTTATGTTCCCAGTTGTTCGCACCGACAGCTTGAAAGGCCGCAGGGGTCGACTGCCGTCCAAGCCTAAGAGTCCTCAAGAACCATCTCCGCCGTCGCCCCCTTTAAGCCTCATCACAGCCTTGGTCAGAGCCCACGTCGACTCCAACCCTGCCATGCCCAGCCTCGACTACTCCAGAGTGAGTCCTACAACCGCTCCCTGCAAAGCACCCAAATAATTCTAGATGTCTAAGCAATTTGACAACCTGCGCTCTCCGGGTCACTGATTCAGCGCGACTAGACTCATCAACACATTAGGAAAATTATATATTGACTTTAAGGGACCACTGTTAAAATCGAAAGTGACATCTTCCTGGACCAGAAATCCACAACGTTAACTTATAACGGAATGCACTGATATTATAAAAATAATTAATGAATATTAAAAAAAACTAAATCAATAATATTCGGAATGGGTTGACAACAGTTGATTTAATTTGTTAACACTGCACTGGAATGTTTGATGTTTTGTAATAAATGTGCATATATGAATATACTCGAATAAATCACTAGCTCAGAATATATACTCGAGCATACTATTTTCTTAATCGGTCAACAAGTAAAAATACAACAAATAAAAGAAAATGAAAAAAAAAATTGTTAGCAGAATGATCATGTGTACAAAGCAGATGTCAGTTTGACTCCATTCCAACCGGTGTGTATTGCTCTTTGAAACTCTAGTTCCAATCCAACCCCGAATATCAGATGAGCGGCGGGGACACCGAACACATCCAACAGTTCTACGATCTTCTGACCGGATCTATGGAAATAATTCGCAGCTGGGCAGAAAAAATCCCAGGCTATACCGATTTGCCAAAGGAAGACCAAGACCTACTCTTTGAATCGGCTTTTCTGGAACTCTTCGTGTTGAGGCTGGCTTACCGGTACATATACAATCCTAATATAACACAGACCCCTTTCCCCATTCCCTGCCCCATCGACCATCAATTATCTCAATTTTATTGTCTTTGCGCTAGTTATTTAAAAAAAAAATCCGGTTTCTTACAGCAAAGGCAATTAGTTGCGTTATTGTTAATTCCAGATCCAACCCCGTGGACGGCAAGCTGATATTTTGCAACGGCGTGGTTCTGCACAGATTGCAATGCGTTCGTGGCTTTGGGGAGTGGATAGATTCAATTATTGACTTCTCATCTAACCTGCACAGTATGAGCATAGACATCTCAGCCTTCGCCTGCATTTCTGCCCTCGCTATGGTTACAGGTCAGCTCATTTTTATTTTAAGCCTTTAGCCCTAAACCCTACAAATAAGAGGAACAAAAATGCTCTTTAACCCTTACAGCGCCGCTCTAGCGGTGTCTGGGATCAAGCTTTGGCTAACGTTCCCATTTATTTTTTTCAGAGCGACATGGGCTGAAGGAACCCAAGAAGGTGGAAGAACTTCAACATAAAATTGTAAACTGTCTGAAGGACCACGTGACTTTCAACGGAGGAAGCTTAAATCGTCCGAACTACTTGTCCAAACTTTTAGGGAAATTGCCCGAACTCCGAACCCTTTGCACACAAGGTCTTCAACGCATCTTTTACCTGAAGCTGGAAGATCTCGTCCCACCGCCTACAATAATCGACAAGCTCTTCCTCGACACACTACCCTTTTGAATGCAAACCCTGAGCATTTGGACTGAGAGGGAAAAATAAAACAGACAAACAAAAAAGATATAGAGAAACTATAACAAAGGATGTGATTCTACTGCCCCAGAAAAGCGGCAGAGACATTTCTACAATGGAAAGAGACCTTGGTGCCAAATGCATTTGCAAAAAGACTTGCAACTTTTTGCGCTTGTTTAAGAAAAAACTTTGTATTGCAATCGTTTACTGAACTGGATTCACAGCAAATAAACCTTCAAAACGTGGTATATACAGTTTTTTGATTATCCGTTTTATTGTTTTTTGTTTGATTATTGACGAGGCGGCTTCTCCCAAGAATAGCGTCCCAAACACATTTTGATAGCACTCATAATTGCAGTATATAAAATGAATATCTGTTGGTATGGTATAAAAATGGTGTATAAAAACCTTCACCTTCTTTAAAGCTCGTGCTCTTTTTGCAGTTATATGCGGTAGTATTTGCAAAATAATGAATTAGTTGATATAAATACAGCAATTATGCGATGCGTCCCTAAACTGCAACAGTTGTAAATTATCAAATCAAGTTGTTTTGCTCTGATTATTTTACTGATTGGATTGAAATGTAAGAGTGAAGAAATGTAAGATGAAGACCTATTAGCGGTTAGAAACCAGAATGACCAAGCATGTGAATACCATCGCAAGACTAATCTTCATACTTGTATGTTGGAAATATTATAGGCACTTGGTATTTCTTGATGGATTATGTCTACATTATGGGAACCTAAGAAATTGTATTCCAGACACTATGTAGTCTGTTAGTTTTTTTTTAAAGACAAACGTAGTGTTTGATATCTTGTTAGCAGATGCACAATTTTAGCACCTGGCTACAAGTATACACTAACTGGCATCTTAAAAGAGATACATCGTGTTTGTATAAATCGTTCAACATTCATTGTTTGTAAGTGTTGTATGTACTGTTGATGTTGATAAAAAGTTTATATATTATTTTTTGGCGTCTGACATGAATTTGCATGCTCCTGCTATTGGCGGTTTTCAGAGTGCTTCTGGAGGCGATGTCCTGCAATCTACTGAGCACTTTGTCCCTCTCCCTTTACGTCTGCAGAAAGGTGACCGTTGTCATTTCATGTTTCAGTGGGATTTTTAAAAGAAAGTATTTACATACATGTAGGTTTTACTTTGTATATTAAAATATATATATGTATGCAGTACGTATACATTTTGACCTACAAGTCACTGCCTTTTCTATTGTGTACCTTACATTTAGAAATGCTTAAAGTATGTTTTCTGAGAATTCTTTCTTTGAGAAAGAAACATTTAATGTTTACAAAAATAAAAAGATGTCTTCAAATAGCTGTTTCGTGGATTCCCGTGTTCTTAATCCAAATCAGACCGTTAACCATCCCTTTGCAGCATTACACTCAATTTAGAATATGTCATCTTCATTGTTATTCACACAAAACACCAATTTCACCCAACCACACACCCATCAAAGCGGTTCTATCCACTGGAGAACCTCAGAACAAAACAGTAAATGTGCAAATAGGTGTGAATTGATAATTGTATTAGCCGATCACAAAGCTAAATGTTAACGTGACCCCGAACTGTATTTTTAAATGAACCTTTGGGGCAAATATTTATCGCGCAATACGTGAATAGATGCTTTGGCAAATTGTATACAAAAAGCGAACACACTTAAGTATTTTCTCAACGCTCGCGTAAAGTCTAAGGCTTGCGGTGCGTTTGCGCTATCCATCTATCCATCTAACCCTCTCTCTAAATAGATGTACACCCACACGCACACACACGCACACACACATTCACATTCACAAGCACACGCACACGCACACACACACACACACACACACACACACACACATATGTATATAAAATATACACACATATATATAATATACACACATATATATAGTGTGTGTGTGTTTGTGTATATATATATATATATGTGTGTGTGTTTGTATATATATGTATATGTGTGTGTATATATATATAGATATATATCTATATATGTGCGTGTGTATATGTGTATGTGCAAATATGTCATCATATGTGTGTTTGTAAGATTTCATATATCAATTATAGCTGATTACATTATATAGTTATAAATAATATGTGTGTGTGTATATATATATGTATGCATTTATACATATATGTGTGTATATATATATATACACACACACACACACACATACACACATATATAGATAGATAAAATCTTGCAAACTCATACATATTACACACATATATCTGCAGTATTTTATATATTTTATATATTTTTTATATGTCAGAAATGTCCCATCAGCTTAAGTACCTTTGCTAATGAGAAATGTAATTAAGTTTTCCGACATCCTATCTGAATAGCATTTGGTTATCGGTTATTCATGTATTCTGTCTTGGGATTCAAATAAATTAAAGAAAATAGCTACCCAGAGATTTCTCGATTTCATGAATGTCACATGATGAGTTCCTCTTGTTCCCAGATAAGGAATTCAGATTAGTTTCACAGTGCAAAGATGCGACTAGTTTTTTGTTTAATCCGCGCAGCGTCTCGATAGCCGCAAATGAAGAAAACCTTTCCTTGTTATCCTTCCTTGACCCACACTAGACATTGCCGAGCAAGATGCGCGCTGTTACAAACCCGATGTTTCCCCGTTCCCACTCTTTTTTCACCAATTCCCCCAGTTTTCCAATCGAAATAAGCCCGACAGGCAATAGTTCCGATGCTGATGGCGGCTTCAAACTAACGTGAAATTGTCAACGGATCAAAACAAAGTTTGTAGCAACAGGATAGAAGTGTCAGTAAATGTTAATCTTGTTATTAGGGACAAATCCCCAAAAAACGGTGTGAGGTAAATTATAAACGTATCACTATTGGGACAGTGTTACCCTAACATCATGGGATACCTCCTAACGGGGTTTGAAACCTCAATCAACATATAATAATTGTCTCCTTGTCTCCCTGTCTCCGGCCAGCTTTAAAACAGTGCCCGCAAATTTCGGCCCGCAGGTCCTGGTGTTTTAAGTACTCAACCCACACCATCCAAAACTTCCCGAATTGAATCGAAGCATGTTCTCTAAACCAAAGCACCCATAAAATAGGGTGTCTTGTATTTTTAATGTTGAAAACGTGGGATCAAAGTTAAATTTGATCTCGCATTTACATCACGATATCGCAACTGAGATTTACTCCAACACGCATTTTCTCAACAGACCGCCAATTTATTATGGTATCATTTATGGATATTGTTTGGAGGTTTCGACTGTAAATTGTTGGCGGACCAGTGGTCTTTCGATGCACATCTGAACATAGTTAATTTCGCACCTGTTATAAATAATGCGGCCTCATTTCACAACATGGTCAGTATTTTTGTATCAATTCTGTCTTTAGCTGAAATCGAAATAATCCTCACTATGTACGTTTATTTCATGGTGAGATTCCAGAACACAGTCTTTAATGCTAAATACTATTATACATTTATTTTGAAAAGAGCGCAACAACAATATTTTTACAATTTTTTAATCCATTTCTAAATTAGTTTGATTAGACTAGTGTGCTTGTCACTCGTGAAGGGGATATTTCAATTATGTTTATTAATACTGATTTGTAAACAATATCAGATGAGATCCTGGAACGAGAGCGATAAATCCCATCGAAATTCTATACATTCGCTTTTCTTAATGCTCAAGTACAAGCTGATTTTTTAACCCAACGCTGTGCGGAACCAACACTTGGAACCGGGCTAGGTATGAAACAATTCGATCGTGGGTAACCAAATATCACCGATAGACCGAAAATATGAATCTTATAACCACAGCTGAGAACCACGTAGCTGTACATTCCTCAAGAAATCAACTATCGCCCAAACAGGTAGAGTTGTGTTTTTAAGTGGTTTTGCTCGGGCCGATCTGTTTTACGACGGTTTAAGATCTGAGTGTGTTATCAGACATAATTGGTGGTATTTGCGTGTTTGTGTGCGGATGGCGCTTTCTGAGAGGTTCCGGAGAGAGAGTGAACGGCGGCGGGAGCTGCTACAGAGCGGGGACCGCACAGAACCCCGCAATCCTTAACTCAAGGGTGTCTGCAACCGCTGACAGAGAGAGGGAGAGAGAGAGGGTGCTGGCGAAAGTCCGGCTTAGAGAGAGACCCGGTCGCACCGCGGGGCAGCTGGCCAGAGGGCTGAAGCTCGGAGCACGGGGGGCGTTCAAATACAACTCAAAACAAAGAGCGCCCCAGCAATCTGCCCCATACCCCGGAGAATAGAGCGTAACACTGCACACAATGCACTTGGGGGAGTGAGCCTCCCTGAATATGCAAACGAATTTAGGACTTGGCCGAGTTTTGCAAGGACGACTTGACTTCACATGCACATATAGACATTCAGAGCCTTTTGTTAAACTGTAAAATATCTCCATCTGCAGAGGCAATGGCACAATCAATACTACCTCAACACCCTTCTTCCTCCCTCCCCTCTTCCCCTCGCAAGCTCCAAATACCCCTGCCTCCCGTCCCCCACAATGTAGGGTTTAGCACAGACGGAGATGCCCACACAAGCGGCGCTGGGTTTCTGCGGGGACGCTGCAAGGTTACGGGGACTGCCGTCGCCAAACGGAATCGCGCTCTTTCTAATAGGCGCAGGTGTCGCGAAAGCTGTCCCGTCACCCTGTTCAAATATTCTGCAAAGTCATTCCTGATGTCTCTTAAATTAGCTCCCAATCGTTTAATTTTGTTTTTTTTCCCCTTTGCTAATGACATCAATCTGTGAAACCTTCAGTTACAACCTGCATCTCAGGCACGGGACCCCGCGGCAGTCGGGAAACGTATTACCCCCCCCCCCCCCCCCCCCCCCCCCACCACCCTAAGCCAAGTGCAATGAACAGAATTAAAGCAGATAACATAAAACAGTACAGCACAAGAACAGGCCCTTCGGCCCACAATGTCCGTGCCGAACATATTGCCAAGACCAACTCTTATCTGCCTGCAAGGTCCATATCCCTCCATTCCTTGCATATCCTTGCGCCTATCCAAAAGTCTCTTTAACGCCACTATCGTATCTGCCTCCACCACCTCCCCTGCCAGTCGTTCCAGTCCACCACCCTCCGTGTAACAAAATAATACCCTGCACATCTCCTTAAACTTTGCTTCTATCACCTTAAAACCATGCCCTCTAGTATTTAATTTTTCCACCATGAGGATAAAGGTTCTGGCTGTCTATCCTATCTATGCCTCTCATGATTGTATATACTTCGATCAGGTCTCCCCGCAACCTCCGGCGTTCCAGAGGATCGAACCCAAGTCTGTCCAACCTCTCCCTGCATGTTGGATCTCTCCCCCTCAATCCAGGCACCATTCTGGTAAATATGTGGGGAAGGAACTGCAGATGCTGGTTTAGACAGAAGATTAAACACGCAACATTGCTGGAGTACCTCAGCGGGCCAGGCAGCATCTCTGGGGGAAATTGAACAGGTGACGTTTCGGGAGGGAACCCTTCTTCAGAGACCCGAAACGTCACATATTCTTTTTTTTTCCGGAGACGCTGCCTGACCCCCTGAGTTACTCCAACATTTTGTGTCTCCCATTCTGGTAAAACTCCTCTGCACCCTTTCCAAAGCCTCCGCATACTTGCTGCAATTGAGTATCTGCACAGCAATACATCTGTACGTTTCCAATCCACTGCTGTCTCGCTTTTGTAGTTTGACAAGTTACCTGTGTACATTAATCCGATTATTTGCCGTGTGTGTAAGAAGGAATGCAGATGCTGGTTTAAATCGAAGATAGACACAAAATGCTGGAGTAACTCAGTGGGCCCGGCAGCATCTCTGGAGAGAAAGAACGGGTGACGTTTCGGGTCGAGACCCTTCTTCTCGACCCGAAACGCAAACCATTCCTTCTCTCCAGAGATGCTGCCTGGCCCACTGAGTTACTCCAGCATTTTGTGCCTTTCTTAGATTATTTGCTTTGCTGCACTTTCCCCCTTCCCACGGTCATTCATTATTTATTTTGATAATTTTGTACTCTTTGTAAGCCACTGGGTGGGTTCATTCACCGTGTTTTTCAGCTGCAGTTGGTTGACAAGAAGCTGGGTGGTGGAACACGGTCCTTGCTCTCACTAAGGCTGAGGGACATTTCCACTAAATCAGCTCGAAGCGGCAAGGAACCATTTGATTTCTGCAGTTTTTACAGTGCATTTTTATTTTGGGTACTGAGACATTGCCAAGATTGTCGCTGTCGTTCTGCCAAAGGTTTAGTACAATACTGACAAGTGCCTCTGATGTCGAGAGCTCCGATGTAAGCGAGACAACATTAAAGCGATGCTTTCAACATTAGCTTCCCTTTCTAGTTATTGGTCCGCATCCTATCTATTTATTTTATGGAGATAGACTGGAATGACTCAGCGGGTCAGGCAGCATCTCTGGAGAAAAGGAATAGGTAACGTTTCGGGGGCGAGACCCTTCTTCAGAGCCGTAAAGTCACCTATTCATTTTCTCCAGGGATGCTGCCTGAGCCGCTGAATTACTCCAGCATTTCGTGTCTATCTTCGGTGTAAACTAGCATCTGCAGTTCCTTCCTAAATATTTATTTACTGGCGACTTTCTTCTCTCGTTCCCATCAGAATAGACAATCAAAAGACATAAAACGTTGCAGTAACTCCGCGGGTCAGGTAGCACCTCTGGAGAACGCGGATGTTATATGTTATATGTTATATATATGGATAGGGGACATTTCAGGTCGAAACCCTCCTTCAGACATTCTGAAGAAGGGTCCCGTTCCGAAACGTCACCTATCCATGTTCTCCAGCGATGCTGCCTGATCCGCTGAATTACTCCAGCACTTAGTGTATTTTTTTGCAAACCAGCATTTGCAGTTCCTTGTACCTACAGGAGAGACGATCAAGTTGATTGATTGAATGATACCCTCCTGCCCACTGTGTCCACACCGACCATCGATCACTCGTTCACACGAGTTCTTCGTTATTCCGCTTTCTCACCCACTGCCTACACACTAGGGGCAATCTATAGACGCCCAATTAACCTAAAAACCCGCACACCTTACGATGCGGGGGGAGTCCGGGGCACACGGGGGAAACCAACGCGATCACAGTGAGAACGTAGAAACTCCACTCACGGACAGCACCCGAGATCAGGATCGAACCCGGGTCTGCGGCGCTGCGAGGCGGCTGCACAATGTTTACCTGCTGAACTGTAGGCTGGCAAATCATACATCATGCAAAACCACATATTCTACACCTATTCCAGTGAAGACTCGGTGTTTATTCTATGTTGACACCGACAGTCACATCACAGTGGACTGGATACATCCTCTGCAGAAATAATTATTCTATCTGAGGTTATATGTGTGACCAGTGTTAGAGACCCGGGTTCGATCCTAACCTCGGGTGCCGTCTTTGTGGAGTTTGCACGTTCTCCCTGTAAACGCGTGGGTGTCCTCGGGTGCTCCGGTTTCCTTCCACATCTCAAAGGCCTGCGTGTTTGTAAGTTAATCGGCCTCTGCAATATTGCCCTTTTTGTACGTCGGGAATGGATGAGAAAGTGGCACACGTGGAACTAGTGTGAAAGGAGACTGAAAGTGCTGTCAAAGTCATAAAAAAGGAACTTCAGATGCTGGTTGATAACACAAAGACCGGAGCAACTCAGCGGGTCAGGCAGCTTCCCTGGAGAAGATGGGCAGGCGGCGTCTCGGGTCGCGACCCTTCTTCAGAATCTCCACGTTCTCCAGAGATGCTGCCCGACCCGCTGAGTTCCTCCAGCACGTTGTGTCTTTATTTTTCTAAACCAACATCTGCACTTCCTTGTTTCTACTTAGAATGAGTGTGAACGGGTGATCGATGGTCGGCGTGGACCCGGTGGGCTGAAGGGCCTGTTTCCACGCTGTATTTCTAAACCACTATACTAAACTACTATAATTATAATTGGTCTGGTTCCCTCTCATTGCTATTCTATTCTCCTCGTGGCTTGGTGCATTATTGTGCATAGTTATTTTGCCAGAAGCTGAACTCCTTTTGGGTTCGTGACAGATTTCAGCCTGTATTACAACGATGTTCTCGGTTTATGGAAGCAGCAGGATTTCCCTAAAGCTTTCAACCTGACGGAAGGAGCGGGCAGTGGGACCGGGGACGTGGATGGGGGACATTGTGTTTCTCCAAACGTTGGTGATATCATCATATTGTCCTCGGAGGTCTGAGACGCGGGAACATGTGCTTCGGTTCAGCTAGGCACGGAAGAAGGACGTTAGCAAATGTCATCCGTGTTCGCTGTCACAAAAATGTGACGTGCAGTCTTCACATTGATAATGTCCGAGGCTAGGAGCAGTTCATCTGCTTCCCTCTGGCCCAGGGAACAATTGAACAGGTAAGAACAAGGAGCGGAGCACACGCCCTGGAGTGCTGTCCTTTGTGTGACCCTTCCTTTGTTTCATCTACCGCTCAAAGTGGCAGTGAGTTAGATTGACTGAGCCAAAAGATACAGCATGGAAACTGCTTCGGCCCACCGAGTGCACGCTGACCGTCCATCACCTGATCAATGATTGCGTACAGTTTTGGTCTCCAAATCTGAGGAAGGACATTATTGCCATAGAGGGAGTGCAGAGACGGTTCACCAGACTGATTCCTGGGATGTCAGGACTGTCTTATGAAGAAAGACTGGATAGACTGGGTTTATACTCTCCAGAATTTAGGAGATTGAGAGGGGATCTTATAGAAACTTACAAAATTCTTAAGGGGTTAGACAGGCTAGATGCAGGAAGATTGTTCCCGATGTTAGGGAAGTCCAGGACAAGGGGTCACAGCTTAAGGATAAGGGGGAAATCCTTTAAAACCGAGATGAGAAGAACTTTTTTCACACAGAGAGTGGTGAATCTCTGGAACTCTCTGCCACAGAGGGTAGTTGAGGCCAGTTCATTGGCTATATTTAAGAGGGAGTTAGATGTGGCCCTTGTGGCTAAGGGGATCAGGGGGTATGGAGAGAAGGCAGGTACGGGATACTGAGTTGGATGATCAGCCATGATCATATTGAATGGCGGTGCAGGCTCGAAGGGCCGAATGGCCTACTCCTGCACCTAATTTCTATGTTCTATGTTTCTATGATGTACTCTTCAAACCAGTTGAAAACTTAAATGAACACTTATTCAACCATCTGAATTGAGACTAGAGACACCTTCACCTCCGGACTCGGGAACAGCTTCTTCCCCTCTGTTATCAGGCTTCTGAACGGTCCTTCCATAAGCTAGGGTGCTATCCTATAACTCACATCTACCCCAATGAGGATACTGGACTTTGTCAATTGAACTGATGCGCTACAACGATAAGAACGATATTCTGCACTCTGTATCTTCTCCTTTGCTCTACCTATTGTACTTGAGTTTGACGATTGTATTTATGTATGGTATTATCTGACCTGTTTGGATAGCATGCAAAACAAAGCGTTTCACTGTACCTCAGTACACGTGACAATAATAAAACTAAAAATAAACACTCCAATTTTGTTATCCCACTTTTGCACCCACTCCCACTCCCACTCCCACTAGAGCCATGGAATCATGGTGTCACACAGCACGGAAACAGGCCCTTCTGCCCAACGCCCACACTAACCAAACATTGTGATAGTACCTGCCTTAACTACCTTCTCTAGTAGCTCATTCCATGCACCCACCACCCTTTGTGTTAGAAAGTTACTCCTCAGATTCCTATTAAATCTTTCCCCCCCTCACCTTAAACCCAATTCCCCTGGTTCTTGACTTCCCATACTCTGGGCAAGAGACTGTACAGTTACCTGATCTATTCCTCTCATGATTTTGTAGACCTCTATAAGATCTCCCCATATCTGGTAGAGCTGCTGCCTCACAGTGCCAGAGGCTCGGGTTCGATCCTGACTAAAGGTGCTGTCTGTGTGGAGTTTGCACATTCTCCCTGTGACCTCATGGGTTTCCTCTGGGTGCTCCGGTTTCCTCCCACATCCCAAAGATGGGTTTGGGTTTGTAGGTTAATTAACATAGAACTGGCGTAATTTGGCGATTGATGGTCAGTGTGGACTTGGTGGGCCGAAGGGCCTGTTTCCATGCTGTGTCTCTAAACTAAACGAACTAAACTGATCTCACCTAGTGAACGAGGCAGCGTTATTTGTAATGTGGTCATGTTAAACATAACAGTTTGCATTTACTGCTTAAGGATAAGAGTGAAGCACCAGAGAGCAATTGAACTGATACAAATATGCTATAAAATGCCCCATTTCTTCAGCTGTGAGAAGAGTTAAAACAATGCCTTCCCTTTAACAAGTAAAACAATGTAGGGTTTTACTTTTCTTTTCTGTAATAACTGCACAATTAGGCTGGGATCAACCAAAGCAGTTGTGGATTCACACACTGCCCATAAAACGTGTCCCTAATCAAATTATAAGAATGCATTGATTTTGAGGGCTCTTCACCCTGAGCCCTTCTATTGAATGGAAAGCCGTAAGTGGCCATATTTTATACCTCAAAAGGTATTTAATTTACTAGGATGCTAACTAGCACACACCAAAAAAGTTATCAACATTTCAGAGCCGTTCTTTTTTGTGTAATGGAGTTATAGAGTCATACAGCATGGAAACAGGCCATTCGGCCCAACAAGTGTATGCCCCGTCACCTCATATTCTGCTTGGCTAGCTTACACTACCCAACAGTGAGCTCATTGTGTGTAGGAAGGAATTGCAGACACTGGTTTAAACCTAAGATAGACACAAAAAGCTGGAGTAACTCAGTGAGTCAGGCAGCATCTCTGGAGAAAGGAATAGGTGACGTTTCTGGTCGAGACCCTTCCTCAGACCTATTTGTGGCGACTCTTGGCACACTTTGTGTGTGGTAAGCAAAATAAAGAATTTCCCCGTGACATGTCACATGTGATAATAAAGTATCAATCAATCAGTCACATTAGCAATATGTTCAATTGCTACATCGGAAACTGCTTCAAATCTGGTTGGATGCAAACCAGATTTCTTCTGGTGAGTGGTTAAGTCACACCAATCAGGAAGAGCTGATTTGAAATTGTTGATCTCAATAAAGGGTGATGTTGAAAGTGCAATTGTTGGACTCATTTCTTTACTATGTGGCAAATGAAAAGCCTCAATACAAAATTGACAAGCACTTCAGTTGACAAAACAAGCAGCCAGTGTTAAATATGAAATGCAATGGTTTTGACGGATGTCTTGGTAACACACATAACCGTGAATGTGAGTTCTGACATAAAAAAAAGAGAATTAAGTATACTTCAGAGAGAACAGTATGTAGATCACAATCAGCAGAGCTCATTAGGACTGAAAATACAAGGCATAGAAACAAGGAACTGCAGATGCTGGTTTATTTACTTAAGACTTTTAGACTAGAGATACAGTGTGGAATTAGGCCCTTCGGCCCACCGAGTCTGTGCCGACCAGTGATCACCCCGTACACTAGTACTATTGTACACACTAGGGATAATTTACAATTTTTAACAAAGCCAATCAACCTACAAACCTGTACGTCTTTGGACTGTGTAAGGAAACCAGAGCACCCGGAGAAAACCCACGCGGTCTTAGGGAGAACGTACAAACTCTGTATATACAGCACCCGTAGTCAGGACCGAACCCGGGTCTCTGGCGCCACAAGGCTGCAACTCTACCACTGCACCACTGTGCTGCCCTGTTTATACCAAAGAGAGACACAAAGTGCTGGAGTAACTGAGCGGGTCAAACATCATCCCTGGTGAAAGAAGGAAGTGTGTAGGACGTATCAAGGCAATTACATTTATAACTAAATATTAATATGTAGGAATTATGTTTTCGTTTGCAACAGTGACTTTTTCTTGTAGAAACAAAGAACTCCAGATGCTGGTTAATAAAGAAGGGTGTCGATCAGAAACGTCACCCATCCTTTTTTCTCCAGAGATGGTGCCTGACCCGCTGAGTTACTCCAGTACTTTGTGTCTATCTCTGAAAACACAACATTGATTGCAGGTAATCCATATTAAACAATCCACATTACACTCAGCACAGCCAGGCATGGTAGAAGCAGAGCAGGGAATACAAAAAATAAAATGCATGGAATATATAAAATGCAGTTCAGAACAGAGACAGTAAAGCCAAGTATTAACACAGTAGCAGCCAGCAGCCTAGTGAACATGTCAAAATAAAAAGAGAGGAAATGATTTGTAATACAAAAAAAAAATTTGGATGCAAGCAAAAAAAAGCCTGGAAGGCAGTTTCCCAGTTTGTATGGCAATGGAAAAAATCAGCAGGCTAGCATATAGATGTACATTTCCAAACACAGTTACACAAGTCGGGAATGGGAAAAATATATAACTTGAAATATAAAGATGGCATCCTTGGAAATTAGTGGAATAAGGGATTTAAATCTCAAACTGATAGATTGAAGATTGAGGCATGCAAACTCAAAAACAAAATATGGGGAAAATATTCTTTGTTTGCAGTCAAAACTCCATGATCATTCTTTGGCAGCAGAGTTGCCCAAGCCCGATTCCTGTCTAGGTGGTAGACGCTGCCTTCTGTGTTCAAAATTCAGCCGCAACTAATAGAAAGTAAAAGCTTCATTCTTTGGTGGGTGAAACGAGTGCATAATAGGAGTGAGTCCACGATGTAAACCTACCCATTATGTTCGAGACCTCGGCAGAAATTGCTCATTGAATGAGCTCTCGAAGGATTACCATTGTGCAAAAAGGAAATGTCACCATTTTTGCAGCACTTCCCTCCTCTGGTCAGCCACCTGTCTAGCACGTGTGAAAAGCTATCATCACAGTGTTTAAGGAGAAGGGAAAAATCTGCATTTGCTGAATTTGTGTTTGCCTTATTTGGAGCAAGTGTCCTTTAAGTGTAGGCAAACGGCTCACTCTTCCTGAGAAGAAAGTGCTTAGAGTAGCCTAAATGTATGCAGTGTGCAGCAGCTCGACTCTATCCAGCCAAGCCCATATATCTCTCGCCAGAATGTAGTGCTGGTCAGCTGCTTGTGAATGAGGGACAGGCCCACCACCGATTTTCCTGCATGCTCGCTTCCAGAGCCTTGCCATATTATCTATCCATTTTGCCGGACCAACAGAGATCAAGGCCTGGGAGGGGGAGAGGACTGAGGCTTCAACCCACAAAGTCGGCCTTGGAAGTCTGCTCTGGGAACGGCCGGGCCGGAGTTCCAGAGCTCCAGCCACAGGGGGCAAATTCGACCCACCGATTGGTGCTGAAGTCTCGATGAGGTCAAGATCGGCCGCCT
The DNA here is from genome assembly GCF_028641065.1 of Leucoraja erinaceus. NCBI lineage: Eukaryota > Metazoa > Chordata > Chondrichthyes > Rajiformes > Rajidae > Leucoraja > Leucoraja erinaceus. The sequence goes on along the minus strand of NC_073383.1, from coordinate 28,869,474 downwards.
CACCCGGCCAAGGCGTACATTTTTTGGGGGACTTCCGGGGGGGATATCAAGTGCGTTCTTGTAATTTTGTCCGGATTAAAGGAGGTGCTGGAGCAGGTTTTGGTAAATGGGTGATGGATCTGGACTCAGTTTGAGTATATCTAATGGACTGGTAAAACATTTTGACAGGCATGGATAGGGTAGACAGTCAGAACCTTTTTCCCCAGGATGGAATAATCAAAAGCTGAAGGGCACAGCCTTAAGGTGAGAGGATCAAAGTTTAAAGGAGATGTGTGGGGCCATTATTTTACACAGAGGGTGGTGGGTGCCCGGAACGTTCTGCCAGAGATGGTTGTTGAGGTAGATACGATAGTGGCGTTGAAGAGACTTTTGGATATGCAAGGGATGGAGGGATGCTCGGAAACAGGCCCTTTGGCCCACTGAGTCCGCGCCGACCAGTGATCACTCTGTACGCTAGTTCTGTTCTACATACTAGAGATAATTTACAGAAGCTTATTAATCTACAAACCTGCACGTTTTTGGAGTGTGGGAGGAAACTGGAGCACCCGGAGGAAATCCACGCGGTCCCAGGGAGAACGTACAAACTCCGCACAGACAGCACGCATAGTTAGGATCGAACCTGGGTCTCTGGCGCTGTGACATTGCGGCTCTACCGCTGCACCAACGTGCTGCCCATAGTTCCACGCTAATGGTATGTATATTTAACTTCTGTTCAACTACAAGAAATGAAATGACTCTGAATTTATTAATGTTAAAACTAATCCAGGATCTAGACAGGATCGAACCCGGGTCTCTGGCACTGTAAGACAGCAACTCCACCGCTGTGCCACTGAGCTGCCCTTATTATCATATTATTTATTCTCTACCAAGGCTGCAACCTGTTCTGTTTTCTAACAGGGATATTACATTTACAAATGGTGAAAACGTGGGAGCACAGAAGACAGAATTGATTGCATTATGTGGTTGTTAATGACTAATAATTAGATTATACAGCACAGCAGTATGGTTGCAAAGTTCCTCGAGACCTGCAGAGATGTTGCTGTGTGGGAGATGTAAAATGACAGGAATTACCCAGACAGTGGTCAGTTTCAACTAATTCTGGTCCTTTACATCAAAGATCATATCCTGGCAATGCTTGCAGTGGGTGGAAGCAATCCAGCTGCCCCAGTGAATGCCTAATCTGTTCTGACATTTATCAGGAGCACAATATACAAGTGTATCATAGTTTTCATTCTGTGGCACCAGAATAATTCAATTATATTGATATCTATGCATGGTGTATCTGATCAGATTGGATAGCATGCAAACTGTACCTCGATACAAGTGACAATAATAAACCTAAACCTATTTAGCTGAGCAAGGCGGTACAATGGCAAATTGATAAGTTGCTGTCTTACAGCCCCTGAGATTTGGGTTTGTGCAGGTCTGTAGGATAATTGGCATTGGTAAAATTGTAAATTTTCGGGTGATCACTGATCGGCATGGACTCGGTGGGCTGAAGGGCCCGTTTCCAGGCTGTATCTCTAAAGGCTGAAGTAAATTTTATTTATGCATTTTCTAATAATAAAGAATAAATTGTAATGATTTCGCATTGGAGTATTGCGATTATTTCATAAGTGATATTTCTACTCCTCCACCATCGAATCACGACTGATCTATCTTTCCCTCTCAACCCTATTCTCCTACCTTCACCCCATAACCCCGGACACCCTCACTAATCAAGAATCTGTCAATCTCCACCTTAAAAATACTCAATGACTTGACCTCCACTGCCTTCTGCAGCAATGAATTCCACAGATTCACCACCCTCTGACTAAAGAAATTCCTCCTCATCTTTCAGATTCAGATTCAGATTCAGATTCAATTTTAATTGTCATTGTCAGTGTACAGTACAGAGACAACGAAATGCATTTAGCATCTCCCTGGAAGAGCGACGTAGCAAATGATTTGAATAAATAATAATAAGTGTCCGGAGGGGGCGTGGTGATTGGCAGTCACCGAGGTACGTTGTTGAGTAGAGTGACAGCCGCCGGGAAGAAGCTGTTCCTCGACCTGCTGGTTCGGCAACGGAGAGACCTGTAGCGCCTCCCGGATGGTAGGAGGGTAAACAGTCCATGGTTGGGGTGAGAGCAGTCCTTGGCGATACTGAGCGCCCTCCGCAGACAACGCTTGCTTTGGACAGACTCAATGGAGGGGAGCGAGGAACCGGTGATGCGTTGGGCAATTTTCACCACCCTCTGCAATGCCTTCCGGTCGGAGACAGAGCAGTTGCCATACCATACTGTGATGCAGTTGGTAAGGATGCTCTCGATGGTGCAGCAGCGGTAGAAGTTCTAAATCTTTACATGCATGATGTATCTGATCAGATTGGATAGCATGCAAACTGTAATCTCCAATCTTTCTAAAGGTACATCCTTTTATTCTGAGGCTATGGCCTCTGGTCCTAAACTCTCCCACTAGTTGAAACATCCTCTCTACATCCACTCTATCCAGGCCTTTCATTATTCGGTACGTTTCAATAAGGTCCCCCATCATCCTTCTAAACTCCAGCGAGTACAGGCCCAGTGCCGTCAAATTTGCATTATACATTAACCCACTAATTCCTGGGGTCAATCTCGTAAACCTCTTCTGGACCCTTTTCAACGCCAGCATATCTTGCCTCAGACACTTCCCCTTGTCCTCACAGTTGCTACAACACTCACCACTGTTTGTGGCCACAATGAAGCACTGATTTGCTTGCTCCTCTTCCAGTCCAGTGTCCTACATGTGGACCCATGTGGTCGCCTCTACATTGGAGAGGCCAAACGCAGATTGGATGATCGATTTGTGGAGCCTCTGTATTCAGTCCAGAGGTAGCCTAAGTAACTCCGCGGGTCAGGCAGCATCTCTGGAGAAAAGGAATGGGTAACGTTTCGGATTGAGCCCCTTTTTAGACTGGGGAAAGCGAAGATAGAGGTATGGAAAGGTACAGAGAACAAATGAATAAAAGGTGTGCAAAAGGACAAATCAATGGCAGCCAGAAGATCAATGAAAGTGGAACCCATAGTGGTCCATTGTTGGTTGTGGAGAAGGTGATAACGAGTGATACAAACAGTGAAACTAAGCAGAACGACAGTGAAACTAGTAGGGCGACTAGGGTGGGGCAGGGGCGGAGAGAGAGGGGATGCAAGGGTTATTTAAAGGTAGATAAATCAATATTCACACCACTGGGTTGTAAACTTCCCAAGTGAAATATGAGGTGCTGTTCCTCCAATTTGCGAGACTGCGGAGGAGGCCAGGACAGAATAGTCAGTATAGGAATGGGAAGGGGAGTTAAAGTGTTTGGCAACTAACAGGTTGCGTAGGCCAATGTGGACTGAACATAGGTGTTCAGTGAAACTGATTCTGAGTTGCATCTCACCTGCCTCTTTCATTCATCACCACACTCCCAAACTGAATTAGAGGTCTAAGGCCTCCAGTTCTGTTACAATCAGACCCATTGCAAGTTGAGGGACAAAACTTTACCTTCTATCTCAGCACACACTGCCGCCTACTGGATTCAATATTAAATCCTACAACTTCAGTTAAGTTGATTACTGCCTCTTCTTTATTTAATTCATTTGTTCTCTTTCTCTCTATATCACTGACTATATCTGTCGCTTCAACCTTCCCCCGACTCTCAGTCTGAAGAAGGGTCTCGACCCGAAATGTCACGTCACCCATTCCTTTTCTCCAGAGATGCTGTCTGGCCTGCTGAGTTACTCCAGCTTTTTGTGTCTATCTTCTATCAATCAGGAAGTCATGATGCAGTCGTGTTGGACTTTGGTTAGGCTGCATTTGAAGCATTGTGAGCAGTTATTTAGAGATAGAAATACAGCGTGGAAACAGGCCCTTCAGCCCACCAAATCTGCTGAATCACTGAATCACCCGCCAGTGATCACACCGTACACTAGCACTATCCTTCACACCAGGGATAATTCTTTCACAAGTTAATTAACCTACAAAGCTGTACATCTTTGGAGTGTGGGAAGAAACCGGAGCAGTCGGGAGACTCCCACGCGGTCACAGGGAGAACGTACAACTCCGTACGGGCAGCACACATAGTCAGGATTGAATCTGGATCTCTGGCGCTGTAAGGCAGCAACTCTACCGCTGCACCACCCTGCCACCCCATTCTGGTTGCCCCATTACAGGAATGGTGTGGAGGCTTTGGAAAGGGTGTGGAAGAGGTTGATGGGAATGCTGCCTGGATTAGTGGGTGTGGGCATCAGGGAGAGGCTGGACAGACTTGGATTGTTTTCTCTAGGAAGTCGGAGGTTGCGGGGAGACCTGATAGAAGTGTACAACATTTTGAGAGGCATAGATATGGTAGACAGGCGGAACCTTTTTCCCAGGGTGGAAAACTCAAAATACTCGAGGGCATAGCTTGAAGGTGAGAGGGGGAAGTTTAAATGAGGTGCGAGACAAGTTTTTTACACGGATGATTTTGGGTGCCTGGAACGTGCTGCCAGGGGTGGTGGTTGAGGCAGATACGATAGTGGTGTTTAAGAGATTTTAAGGATAAGGATATGCAGGGAATGGAGGGATATGGATAATGTGCAGGTAGATAAGAGTCAGTCTTGGATTTGTTTAAGAACAATCATCATGGGTCAAAGAGCCTGTTCTTGTGTTGTACTATTCAGATTCAGATTCAATTTTAATTGTCATTGTCAGTGTACAGTACAGAGACAACAAAATGCATTTAGCATCTCCCTGGAAGAGCGACATAGCAAACGATTTGAATAAATAATAATAAGTGTCCGGGGGGGGGGGGGGGGGGGGGGGGGGGGGGGGTGATTGGCAGTCACCGAGGTACATTGTTGGAGTAGAGTGACAGCCGCCGGGAAGAAGCTGTTCCTCGACCTGCTGGTTCGGCAACGGAGAGACCTGTAGCGCCTCCCGGATGGTAGGAGGGTAAACAGTCCATGGTTGGGGTGAGAGCAGTCCTTCGCGATGCTGAGCGCCCTCCGCAGACAATGCTTGCTTTGGACAGACTCAATGGAGGGGAGCGAGGAACCGGTGATGCGTTGGGCAATTTTCATCACCCTCTGCAATGCCTTCCGGTCGGAAACAGAGCAGTTGCCGTACCATACTGTGATGCAGTTGCTAAGGAAAAAGTTCACCTGGATAAACTCAGCAGGTTCGCTCTCATAAGAAGAGACTTGGAGCCTTCTTGTATTGGGCACAGTGGGTCATGAGGTCAAAGATGCCTGTTCTTGAAGTTGTTCCACCTATTCTACAATTCTACATTCACAGCACAGAATGAGGCACAACTTTTGGATAGACACTTATGCAGGGAATGGGGGTGTATGGGTCCTATGCAGGCAGATAAGAGTGGGTTTTGGCATTGTGTGTGGGCTGAAGTTGAGTTTTTGAGTTGTACCGTTTTATGTTCTATTCAGCACAGAAACAGGCTCTTGACCCCAGCTTGTCCATGCTGACCAAGATGCCCCATCTACGTAAGTCATCAAGACGTGAAAACAATAAACTTAAACTAAACGAAAGGGTGTTTGACCTGATACGTTAATCTGTTTCTGTCCCCACAGATGTGGACTGATGTGCTGAGTATTTCCAGCGTTTTCTGTTTCCATTTTAGATTTTCAGTGTTTTCATTTATAATTTATTAAGATTTGATTCAGAACAGGTAAAACCATGAATAAGATGTCATCAGTATGGGAATTCTCTGGCAGCGATTGTTATGACCGAATGGGAATTAGTTAGTAGTTATTTCTTAGACGCTCTTCCAAATATTTGAATTCTTCACCTGAATTGTGCTCAAATAACGTTAGTTTTGCACAGACACAATAGGTTACAATTAATTTGCACCATTCTAAGAGCACAAAAGATATGATATAAAGAAACATTCCTTCTAAATCTGCAGTGATTATTTGCACTTTGTATATAATCAAATTCATGTTTAACGTCGTCATAGCAAAAGGATTTGAGTATAGGAGCAGGGAGGTTCTACTGCAGTTGTACAGGGTCTTGGTGAGACCACACCTGGAGTATTGCGTACAGTTTTGGTCTCCTAATCTGAGGAAATACATTCTTGCCATAGAGGGAGTACAGAGAAGGTTCACCAGACTGATTCCTAGGATGTCAGGACTTTCATATGAAGAAAGACTGGATACACTCGGCTTGTACTCGCTAGAATTTAGAAGATTGAGGGGGGATCTTATAGAAACTTACAAAATTCTTAAGGGGTTGGACAGGCTAGATGTAGGAAGATTGTTCCCGATGTTGGGGAAGTCCAGAACAAGGGGTCACAGTTTAAGGATAAGGGGGAAATCTTTTAGGGCCGAGATGAGGAAAACATTTTTCACATAGAGTGGTGAATCTCTGGAATTCTCTGCCACAGAAGGTAGTTGAGGCCAGTACATTGGCTATATTTAAGAGGGAGTTAGATATGGCCCTTGTGGCTAAAGGGATCAGGGGGTATGGAGAGAAGGCAGGTAGAGGATACTGAGTTGGATGATCAGCCATTATCATATTGAATGGCGGTGCAGGCTCGTAGGGCCAAATGGCCTACTCCTGCACCTATTTTCTATGTTTCTATGTTAACTGCAGAAATTGGACCTTCCAAGTCACAAAACATATAATTATGTACATTGAGCGTGTGGACTGGATGTTGGGTTTTTGAAAACGGTGCCAAAATATGGTGAGTTGTGCATGTGTGAGCTATGTAAAAAGAATTTCACTCAGTGAAATTCAATGCACATATGACAACAAAGCACAATTGAACAATTGAATAATTGGTGGCATTTAAGAGGCTTTTAGATAGGTACGTGGATATGTAGGGAATGGAGGGATATGGTTCACGTGCAGACAGGGTAGATTAGTTTAATTTGGTGTCATGTTTGGCACGGACATTGTGGTCCGAAAGGGCCTGTTTCTGTGCTATATTGTTCTATGATCTATGTTCTGACCATATGGGTTTTCTTTGCCATCTTCCTCATCCCAAGGATTTCCATTAGTAGGTGAATTGGCTACTTTGAATTGCCTCTAACGAGTAGCAAGCTGCCTGGTTCAGCAACTCGAATGTCCAGAAACGAAGGAGGTTACAAAAAGTGATGTGCGCTGCCCGGCTCATCATGGGTACTGACTTCCCCACCATCGAGGAGATCTACAGGAGTCGCTGCCTCAAAGAAAGCAGTCAGCATCATCAGAAACCTACAGCACCCTGGCCACACTCTCATTTCACTCTTGCTATCACGAAGAAGGTTCAGAAGTCTGAAAGCCGTGACCTCCAGGTTCAAGAACAACTTTTCCCCAACAACTGTCAGGCTCTTGAAAATGACACAACACTACATGATGAACTATGAACCTTTGCTGGTTGCACTAAGTATTTGGGTTTTAAAGGGGCTGTTTCCGCGCTGTCCCTAAAGTAAAGTCTAAAGTATGTCCATAAAACTAAAAGGCACGGTAGCAAAATTAGGCCATTCGGCCTATTGAGTCCACCCTGCCATTGGAGCAAGGCTGATCTATTTTCCCTTCCAACCCCCTTCTCCTGCCTTCACCCCGTAACCTTTGATGCCCTTACAGATTAAGATATACTAATATATCTTCCCTTGCACATTCTCTTCCAGGTGGCTTGATCCTAATCTAGGAACTCCTTCCCTTATGGAGGTGTCCACAACACAACAGATCAAAAGTCAGTGATCGCCATCTTCTCAAGACCAATTAGGGCTGGAAAAAAAATGTTGGCCTTGCCAAAATGCTCACAATTGGCGGGAGGCGCCCAGCCGGTCTCTTGCTTGTTGGATTTGATGGACTGTCGGCCTGGGAGGGGGGCAACCCACCATGCCGGACCCTGCTTGTCCCCCGAAGACCAGGCACCGGGCAGATGGAGATGGCGATGATGGAAGCGATGGGCAAGGAGTGAGGTCAGTAGGAGAGGAGATGGAACTGGGATCGGGCCTACCACACCTTCGTGTTCAGCTGCGGGAGGCACCACGGGGAACAGAGGTGGGTGGGCGAGGAGAGGGATGTGGGTGCAAGGAAGGCACAACAGCCTGGAACTTGCCTGGAGCCGGGACCGCTCATAAGAACTAGACTTTGAACATGGCACCAAAACATGGCGCCTCTTGCATGCGGCCTTTGTGGACTATTTCTGTACCCTTGCCAATTGGGGATCGGAGGAATGACAATACTCTGCTGGACTGTTCGCAAGGAAAAATAATTTTACTGCGTTAGTACTTCGCACATGTGACCATAAAAGCACCATTGAACCATTGAGAATTAAAACAAAACTCCCATGTGTGGTGTCAATGGGCAGTAGAATGAGAAAAGTTGGTTCCTGCCTCCACAAAGAACAAGAGGTGAAAATGTTTGTTGTTTTTAAAATAAATTGATCTCAGGAGTATAATAAAGCAAATATTGATGGCAGTTTTGGGGGTGTAATTGGTAAACTATAGCCCCTCTAGTTGCTGAAGTGACCTTAAGTGTGAATAATGCCTTCAAAATCTTTAGCCTCAGGCATCAAAACACAATGTCATCACTTCTGTAATCTTTGGGTCAATAGTTTTCAGCTTTGGTCCTAAACTGCAGTCAATATTTAATCATATTGTCCCAGAGTACAGGATCAAAGTTATACGGCACATTATTAAAGAGGCACTGTACTTGTCACCAGAGAGAGACGAGGGATAGAGTGACTGCTTGTTGTTTTCATTGTTTCTCTAACGCAGAGAGACATTTTGACGGACGTCACATCATCATGTCAAGTACCTGCCTAATTTTCTTCAGAAGTTCATATGTCATAGGAGCAGAACGAGGCCATTCAGCCCATCAGGTCCACTCCACCATTCTACACTGAGTCTACTCCCCCTAGTCAATCTTCTCCGAATGCTTCCAAGCTTGACACCATCTTTTCTATAACCATGGTGACCAAAGCTGAACACAATACTCTAAACGTGCCTCTTGTATAACTGTAACATGACCTCCCAACTTCTATACTCACCTTTTGGGCATTTTCTTATAGTTTCAGTTTTACCAGGGGTCTTTGATGTAACACTTGGTTAAATTATTCATAAGTAAAATTTGGATATTCGGCCCTTCAAGTCTACTCCGCCATTCAATCATGGGTGATCTATTTTTCCCTCTCAACACCATTGCTCCTGGACTCTCCCACTAGTGGAAATACCCTCTCCACATCCTTCACTCTTTACGTCATCTTCCTTCACTTGACAAACGTTTTTGACAAAGATGAGGTTGCTTCCCCCCCTTAGTAACTCCTGAGTCGTTAGTTCTCAAACCATTCTTTATGTAGGCAAGGAGGTCATCAGACATTTGCTGACTGGGGAATATGATGTGAGGCACAACACCAACCTTTAATGTTCGGCTCATTTACATTGGGAAAAGTTGTATTAGCTGATTGTCCCTAGTGTGCAGGGAGTGGATATGAAAATGATGGATAACATAGAATAGGTTTCTGTAGGCTGAAGGGCCTGTTTCCGCGCTGTATCTCTAAAGTCTGAAGTCTGAAAGACATAGGAGCAGAATCAGGCCATTTGGCCTGTCTAGTCTACGCCATTCGATCGTGGCAGATCTATTTTTCCCCCTTAACCCCATTCTCCTGCCTTCTCCCCGTAACCTTTGAGCCTCTGTGTTCCTCGAGCACTGTTTTTTGTAAGATAGCTCTTACCCTAATTGCTTTATCCCAAAAAGATTTTAAAATCTGCTTCGTTGGCACATGCCTGTATTAAAAATCCCTATTTTATTTCCTCAACTTCTGCTGATTTCATGTTTGTAAAGCCATATTAAAAATTATCCAGTGCTATTTTTTTTAAGACACAATAAGGTGTGTACGATTAATAAACATGTGTCATTTGTCTACTTCCAGGTGCCGGTACACTGTATCATCACACAAAAAGAAATCACTGTATGAATCTACGTTGTTGTATAAAATTAAGAAATGCAAGTGCATTACTGTCGGGATGTCTTAACAAGACTTTTTTCATTTGACCAATTTTTCTCTATCCTTCGACTACTTAAAAACTTGCAGTGTGGTGCCCATCAGTTCTAGAAGGGTGACAGGTCTGGCGCTAATAGGTCTGTTTGTTATGCACATATGTAGGATTGCAAAAGTTGTACTTTATCAAACACACTGACATCCCAATATGTAACAACCATTAATAATATACACCTTTGTGCCCATTTTTGCTTTAGTTGAACAACTCTTGTAATTACCTCAGTGATTTGCTTGTGTAACTACTAATTCACTATTAATTTTCAATGAAAATGAGACGTTTCTTTCTGGAGACGTCTTTGTCTTGCGTGGGGCGGTGTTGAAACGCTCAACGATGCAATTACTTGCAGACAACCAAAGCTATTAAAATATTTAATTATGGATATTCTTCCAGAAATGGAAGAAAATAATACTTTCAAGGCTAATTGAAATAAAATACAGCGCAGATAAAATTGTGGAAAGGCAACATTTTACTCGGAACTGACGAGAAAGGCGGCAATAGAAGGCGGCAATTTCAGAGGCGAACACCATTTTGTTCATAATAAGTAGGAATGTTCCTAGACCTTAGAACAGTGCAAGAGGACAGGCCCTTCAGCCCACATTGTTCATGCTGAACATTATGCCAAGACCAACTCTCATCCAGCTGCACTTAATCCATATTCCTCATTCCCTGCATATCCACGTGCCTTGCTTAAAGTCTCATGAGCACCACTATTGTATCTGCCTCCACCACCACCCCCAGCAGCTTGTTCTAGGCATCCACCACCCTCTGTATAAAATAACATCATGCCCTGCACATCTCTAAACTTTACCCCTCTCATCTTCAATCTTACAAACTTAAAGCACATGGTATTGAGGGGCTCAGTATTGATGTGGATCTAGAACTGTCTGGCAAATAGGAAGCTAAGAGTAGGAGTAAACGGGTCCTTTTCACAATGGCGGCAGGCAGTGACTAGTGGGGGACCCCAGCAAGGCTCAGGATGCTGGGAAGGCCCCAGCTATTTATAGCTAAGTGAGGAGGAGTGTTAGCTGTGAGGAGGATGCTAGGAGACTGCAAGGTGACTTGGATAGGCTGGGTGAGTGGGCAAATGTTTGGCAGATGCAGTATAATGTGGATAAATGTGAGGTTATCCATTTTGGTGGCAAAAACACGAAAGCAGACAAATCTAAATGGTGGCCGATTAGGAAAAGGGGAGATGCAGCGAGACCTGGGTGTCATGGTACACCAGTCATTGAAAGTAAGCGTGCAGGTGCAGCAGGCAGTGAAGAAAGCGAATGGTATGTTAGCTTTCATAGCAAAAGGATTTGAGTATAGGAGCAGGGAGGTTCTACTGCAGTTGTACAGGGTCTTGGTGAGACCACACCTGGAGTATTGCGTACAGTTTTGGTCTCCAAATCTGAGGAAGGACATTATTGCCATAGAGGGAGTGCAGAGAAGATGCACCAGACTGATTCCTGGGATGTCAGGACTGTCTTATGTAGAAAGACTGGATAGACTTGGTTTATACTCTCTAGAATTTAGGAGATTGAGAGGGGATCTTATTGAAACATACAAAATTCTTAAGGGGTTGGACAGGCTAGATGCAGGAAGATTGTTCCCGATGTTGGGGAAGTCCAGGACAAGGGGTCACAGCTTAAGGATAAGGGGGGAATCCTTTAAAACCGAGATGAGAAAAACCTTTTTCACACAGAGAGTGGTGAATCTCTGGAACTCTCTGCCACAGAGGGTAGTTGAGGCCAGTTCATTGGCTATATTTAAGAGGGAGTTAGATGTGGTTCTTGTGGCTAAGGGGGATCAGAGGGTATGGAGAGAAGGCAGGTACGGGATACTGAGTTGGATGATCAGCCATGATCATATTGAATGGCGGTGCAGGCTCGAAGGGCCGAATGGCCTACTCCTGCACCTAATTCCTATGTTTCTATGTTTCTATGCCCTCTTTGACATTTCCCCCCTGGAAGGCTACGGTCTGTCTCCCCGATCTATGCCTCTCATAATTTTATATACTTATTTAAAATGAACCTGGGCAAGTGCGGCACAGTGGCACTGTGGTAGAGTCATAGAGTCATAGAGTCATAGTCATAGAGTCATAGTTATAGAATCATAGTCATAGTCAAAGTCAGAGTCATAGTCATAGTCATAATCATAGAGTCATAGAGCCATAGAGATAGTCGTAGAGTCATAGTCATACACTCCAGTGATAATGGGATGAATTCATATCTGGATCTAGATGCCTTGTGGTGGGCAGCTTGCCCTGGGTCCTCAGTACTTGTGGAGGACGACTGCATTGAGAGGTTGGGCATGTGCAGACATATTCACTAGAATGCAATGCCTGTTGCCACTCTTGCAACAAGTGGTCATCCGTACACAACCTGTAGATGGTGCTCTGTTCCTCCTGTTCTCCCAGAGTTCTCTCCACTGAAACCCAAATCCTCTTGTTTCTGTTGCTTGCTCTGCAGCGGAGGAGTGAGTGGGACAAACCTGTTTGCGACCATTTGGTTACGCACGGCTTGTTTCCTTCCATGCCTCACCCTCCTCCGTTGGTTTAGTGTGCCCTTCTCTGCTTGGCAGAATTTTTAACATTTCGCCATGAATGTGACTAATCTCACGTTTTCCTGCAATATATCCCCTCTTCTTTAGGTTAGTTCAGTTTAGAGATCCAGTAGGGAAACAAGCTCCACGGCCCATTGAGTCTGCGCAAACCAGTGATTCCTGTACACTAACACGATCCCACACACCAGGAACAATTCATAATTTTACCAAGGCCGATTAACCTACAAACCTGTTGGTCTTTGGAATGTAGAAGGAAACTGAAGCACCCAGGAAAAACCCACACAGTCACAGGGAGAAGGTACAAACTGTGTACCCGCTGTCAGGTTCGAACCCAGGTATCTGGCGCTGTAAGGCAGCAACTCTACTGCTGCGCCACTGTGCCGCCCTTGCCCACATTTGATTGAAAGAACGATATTGTCAAGCCAAATTTTAGGACTGCTCTCTAGTTGTTGATAGGATGGTTAAGTTGCCTGATAACAGCTGGGAAGAAACTGTTTCTGAATCTGGAGGTGTGCATTTTCACACTTCTGTTTCACATGCTTTCACACTTGCCTGATGGGAGTGGGGAGAAGAGGTAGTGACCAGAGTGAGACTGGGCCTTGATTATGCTGCTGGCCTTGCTGAGGCAGAGCACACTCTTATGTTTTACTTTCAGCTATCTTACATACCACAATCTTTCTTCATATCTGTTCATTAATATAATTTTGAATCGTTCTGGACCAATTATGGATCCCCGTGGAATCTCAAAATGAACTGTTTCACATCCTAAAATGTTTTTAAAATGTAATCCTCCTCACTGCTTTCTTTCCTTTAACTAATCCTCGATCCATGCTAATATGTTAACAATGTACTCCTAGTTTATATCCAATTGAGCAGTTTCAGTGGAGCTTTGCCCAAGGGATATGGATTTTCAATGGCTTGCCACTTACAATTTGTCTTAGATAATATCTGTCTTTCAATCAAAACCATCAGAAATAAATTAGCCGCTCATTGATAAAATCTCTGACATTTTATTGTGTTCAAATTGATGTCAAAGTTTGTTTATGAAACATGCGTAATTACTTTTCAGAACTAATTAGTTGGCCGGTCAATTAAGTGAAATGGGCTGAAAATGGGAAAGGTGATATACAAATTTAGTTTAGTTTAGTTTATTTTATTTTATTGTCACATGTGCCAAGGTACTCTGAAAAGCTTTTGTTGTGTGCTAAGCAATCAACATAAAGCCAACATATTATCACAGTTGAGTCACCCGCAGTGTACAGATATATGATAAAGGGAATATGAGAAAGGTTATAATCAAATTTATTTTAGTTTAGTTTAGTTTTAGTTTAAAGACAGCGCGGGACAAGGCCCTTCAGCCCACTGAGTCTGCGTCAACCAATGATCCCCACACATTAACACTATCCTACACACTAGGGACAATTTTACAATTTTACCAAGCCAATTAGTCTACAAACCTGTACGTCTTTGAGGTGTGGAACATAGCCAGAGCACCCAGAGAAAACCCACACAGTCACTCGGAGAACGTAAAACTACGCACAGACAGCGCCCGTAATCAGGATCGAACACGGATCTCTGGTGCTGTAAAGCAGCAACTCTACCGTTGCCCCACCATGCTGCCCATGATTTATCTTTCCCTCTCAACTCAATTCTCATGCATTCTCCCCACAACTCTTGACACCTGTACTAATCAATAATCTATCAATCTGTCTTAAAAACATCCATTGACTTGGTTTCCGCAACCTTGGTTTCCACAACCTGGCAATGAATTCCACAGATTCACCATCATATAACTAAAGAAATTCCTCCTCATCTCCTTCCTAAAGGTGCGTCCTTTTACTATGAGGCTGTGGCCACTGGTGTTAGACTCTCCCACTAATGGAAACATCCTCTCCACATCAACTCTAACCAGGCCTTTCATTATTTGGTAAATTTCAATGAGGTCCCTTCTAATCCTCCTAAACTCCAGCGAGTACAGGCCCAGTGCTGTCAAACGCTCATCATATGTTAACCCAAACATTCCTGGGATCATTCTTGTAAATCTCCTCTGGACCCTCTCCAATGCCAACACATCCTTCCTCAGATATGGGCCCCAAAGCTGCTCACAATACACCAAATGTGGTCTGACCAGCGCTTTATAAAGCCTCAGCATCACATTCCTGTTTTTATATTCTAGTCCTCCTGAAATAAATGCCAACATTGCATTTGCCTTCCTTTATTGTCACGTGTATTGAGGTACAGTGAAAAGCTTTTGTTGCGTGCTCTCCAGTCAGCAGAAAAATGATACGTGATGATGATCGAGCCATCCACAGTGTACAGATACATGATAAAGGGAATATACATATGCTGGCGATTTTCTTTTCACAATATAATAGCGGAATTAAATGGGAAAATCTAACTGCTGGAGGGTCACAGTGGGCTGGGCAGCATCTGTGGATGGAAATTTGGGGTGAGAAGTTACTTTTAATGGAAACCAGCTTCTGACTTATTTTCCTCTCAAATCGATTCCCTTTTGAGTCATATAGTCATACAGCATGGAAATACAAGCCCCTCAACCCAACACATCCATGCCAGTCAAGGTGCCCCACCTAAGCTAGTTTCATTTGCTTGTGTTTGGGGCCATATCCGTTTAAACCATCCCTAATCACACACCTTTCTTTTAAATGTTGTTATTGTATGTGCCTCAACTACCTCTCTGGCACCTCATTCCATAAACCTACCACCCTCTGTGGGAAAATGTTGCCTCACAGGCTCCTGTTAATTCTTTCCTCTCTCTCATTTAATACCAATCACCTTTAGTTCTTGATTCACCGATCCGTGCGTACAAGATTCTGTGCATTCTCTCAATCTATTGATTTTATACTCCTCTATAATATCACTCCTCAGCCTCGTATATTTCAAGGAATAAAGTCCTAGCCTGCCCGACCTCTCCCCATGGCTCAGGCCCTCAGGCAGCAGGAGCGTTTGGTTATCTGGCTAATCCAATAGGACTGGACAGCCCACTTGATGTAATTCTAGTGTATCAGACAGACTAGGTTGGCGGCACAGTGGTGCAGCGGTAGAGTTGCCGCTTCACAGCACCAGAGACCGGGTTTGATCTTGACTACGGGTGCTGTCTGTACGTAGTTTTACATTCTCCGAGTGACTGTGTGGGTTTTCTCCAGGTGCTCTGGCTTTGTTCCACACTTCAAAGACGTACAGGTTTGTAGACTAATTGGCTTGGTAAAATTGTAAAATTGTCCCTAGTGTGTAGGATAGTGTTAATGTGCGGGGAGCGTTGGATCCTTGAGTCTACGTAGATTTTCTCCAGGTCCACCTACACTTCAAAGACGTAAGGTTTGTAGATTAATTGGCTTCAATAAAATTATAAATTGCCCCTAGTATGTGGGATAGTGCTAATGTACAGGGGATTGCTAGTCGGCACGGACTCGGTGGGCTGAAGGACCTGTTTCTGCGTTGTATTCTTTTATTAAACTAAGCTAAAAAAATGCATGTGGAGGATTATTTGGTGAACAACGAGCACAAAGAAATTATTTTTAGTGTAAGATTAAAGCAGAAAGGTCTTAACGATGTGTCTAATTGACTGGTTGATAGTGAGACAAATAGGGAACTGGCTCAGATTAAATGGAATGAAAAATTTCCAGACTGAATCTGAAAGCATCGATGGAAATAATGAAAATATATCCCACTTTTAGAAGGAAAATTATCATGTTTAACACTTATGATGCCGAGATAAATGGGAGCATTAAGGCAGAGGGAAATGGAAATGTGGGAATGGAGTACAAACCAGATGGAGTTTAGTTTAGAGTTGAAACTTTAGAGACACAGTGTGGAAATAGGGCTTTCATCCCACCGAGTGCACGCCAACCACCGATCACCCGTAAACTAATTATACGTACCATTAGCGTGGAACTATGGGTGGCACAGTGGCGCAGCAGTAGAGTTGCTGCCTCACAGCACCAAAGAGCTGAGTTTAATCCTGACTTCAGGTGCTGTCTGTGCGGAATCTGTACTTATATGCTAACCCACTCCCTGCACACAAGGGACATTTTACAGAGGCCAAATCAACCTACAAACCTGCACGCCTTTGGGATGTGGGAGGAAACCGGACCGTCCGGAGAAAACCCACGCGGTCACAGGGAGAACGAGCCAACTCCACACTGGTCTTTGGCGCTGGGAGGCAGCAACTCTACCGCTGCGGCACTGTGCCGCCCATAGTTCTAGGCTAATGGTACGTATATTTAACTTCAGTTCAACTACTAGAAATAAAATGCTGCCAGATTTCTTATTGTTCAAACTAATCCGCTATAGAAATACAGAATACAAACATCTGCTTTGACATAGAGCAACTTTTAAACTAGTCTGGAGAATATCAACTTTTCCAATCAAAGCAAAAACTTGAATCTCATTTATCATTCTATTTTTAAAATAACCATCAGGATTAAAAGGTACAAAGTGCTGGAGTAATGTAACTCAGCGGGTCAGCCACCATCTCTGGAGAACATGGATAGGTAACATTCCTTGTCGAGAATCTGCTTCGGACTGATTAGCTCTCTTTACACTAAAAAAGTTCATATCATTTAATTAGTTTATGAAATAACCAAATGAAATGAGTTCTGTTATTGTGAAATTTATTTAGTTTAGTTTAGTTTATTTTCCCATGTACTGAGGTTCAGTGAAAAGTCATTTTATTGGGTGCTATCCAGTCAGCGAAAAGACTATACATGATTATCATCAAGTCAACCACAGTGTACAGACACAGATTAAAGGGAATAATGTTTAGTGCAAGATAAAGTCCAGTAAATTCCGATTAAAGACAGTCCGAGTGTCTCTAATGAGGTAGATCTGGAAGTCTGCGTTTTCACACTTCTGTATCTCTTGCCTGGTAGGAGAGGGGAGAAAAAAGACTGACCAGGGTGAGACTTGTCCTTGATTATGCTGGTGGTCTTGTCGAGGCAGCGTGATGTTGTGTAGATGGAGACAGATGGAGTAATTGTCTCATGTTTAGTGTGAGATGATGTCCAGCAAAGTCTGATTAAAGATAGTCCGAGGGTCTCCAATGAGGTAGATGGTATTATAGGGCCATATACTATAGGATAGATGTTGTCAAGCTGAATGTGTGCAGAGAAGATTTACGAGATGTTGCCAGGATTTGATGGCCTGACCTATATGGAGAGGTTGAGCAGGCTAGGACTTTATTTCTTGGGATGCAGGGGGATAACGGGCGATCTTATAGAGGTGTACAAAATCATGAGAGGAATAGATTGGGTAGAAACACAGAGTAGACGAATCGAGAACTGGAGGACATAGGTTTAAGGTGAAGGGAGGGAAAGATTTAATAGGAATCTGAGGGGTAACTTTTTCACACAAAGGGTAGTGGGTGTAAGAACGAGCTGGCAGAAGAGGTTGTTGAGGCAGGGACTATAGCAAAGTTTAAGAAACATTTAGACCGGTACATGGATAGGACAGGTTTAGAGGGATATGGGCCAAACGCAGGCAGGTGGGACTAGTGTAGATGGGACATGTTGGTCGGTGTGGGCCAGTTGGGCCGAAGAGCTTGTTTAACGCTGTATAACTCAATGACTATGATGCTATAACTTTGCAAGGTCAGGAGCGTGCTGAGAATGGATATGTGTCGGTGGCAATGATAAGCTGTTTACCAGAGTACGTTCTGGGCTTGCTATCTGAAGCAAAGATTTGTGGCATGGTCTGAATAGCAATTAGACTGGGGTCTGGCAGAGTGGTTTGGCGAAGTGGGGATATAATGATGATAATTGTGTCCACTAATGAGGGAACAGAGCACCCTCGGGAACCTTGCATTAGGACTATTACGAAATAATCCCAACAGGGATATCACCATTGATAATGCATCAATTTAAAAATATCTCCATATCAGGTAAAATTTAAATATCCCGTTCTTATGGACATTTTATAGCTGGTGGTGTAATTTTTAAGATAAATTCTTTCACAGGTATGGTTCTTCTGATTAAGTGCCAACATAAGTTGATAGTCATTTGCACTTTACGTAATGAGTATGTAGGTTCACCTGATGGCTGGTGTTTCAAGAATGAAATTCTCATACCGTACCCAATTAAAATGCAACTCATGTCATGCGTACAATGGCTAGGTATTTGCATGGGATGTCTGTGGAGACAATGGATGACTACCCTTTTATTCTCACTAGTAAAGGACTCCAGGGCCAGAGCTACAGGGAGTGGTTGAGCAGGCTAGGACTTTATTTCTTGGTGCACAGGAGGATGAGGGGTGATCTTATAGAGGTGTATAAGATAATGGGAGGAATAGCTCGGATGACGCTCTCTCTTTACTCAGAGAGTGGTGGCTGTGTGGAATGAGCTTCCAGTGAAGGTGGTGGAGGCAGGTTCGTTTTTATCATTTAAAAATAAATTGGATAGTTATATGGATGGGAAGGGAATGGAGAGTTATGGTCTGAGCGCAGGTATATGGGACTAGGGGAGATTATGTGTTCGGCACGGACTAGAAGGGTCGAGATGGCCTGTTTCCGTGCTGTAATTGTTATATGGTTATATGGTTATATGGACGCACAGAGTTTTTTGCCCTGAGTAGGGGAATGAAGAACCAGAGGACATTGGTTTAAGGCGAGGAGGGGGGAAAGATTTAATAGGAACCTGAAGGGCAACTGTTTACACAAAGGATGGTAGGTATATGGAACGAGCTGCAGAAGGAGGTAATTTAGACAGGTACATGGATACGATAGGTTTGGAGGGATATGGGTCAAACGTGGGCAGGTGGGACTAGTCTAGATGGGGAACGTTGGTCGGCGTGGGTAAGTTAGGCCAAATGGTCTTTTTCCATGCTGTATGACTCTGCCTATGAGTTTATCACTCTAAAGACTGGATACATAAGCAAGAAATGGGAAGGGGGAAAAATTAATGGCACTACCAACAAAAAGGATAACGTTCAGAACACAACAGGTCCCAGCGTTTACATGAAGCTGCGCCATTTGAAGTTGATTTTTAACAAATCTTGTTGAACCATCGCAAATTTTCAGAATTCATTCATTTTATGTCAACTTCTAACTGAAAAACATTAAAAATCATGAAATTGAGCATAGCAATGATGGATCAAGTCTGCTCGGAAGTAAAATTGTGGGTGATCATGACCCTGTAGTTACTTTATATTAGTTTAGTTTAGAGATACAGCATGGAAACAGGCCCTTCAGCCCACCGTGCCGACCATCAATAACTCGTTCACACATGTTCAATGTTATTCCACTCTCTCATCCAATCCCTACACAATAGGGGCAATTTACAGAGGCCAATCAAACCTACAAACCCACATGCCTTTGGGATGTGGGAGGAAACCTGAGCTCCCGGAGGCAACCCACGCAGTCACAGGGAGAACGTGCAAACTCCACACACAGACAGACAGCACCTGAGGTCAGGATCGAACCCTAGTCTCTGGCGCTGTGAGGCAGTAACTCTACCGCTGCCTTGCAATTTATTTATGGTAAACTTCCACTGTACTGCTTGCAGGTGAAAGAACGATTAGTTTAGTTTAGTTTAGTTTAAATAAGGCATGGAAACAGACCCATTGGCCCACCAAGTCCGACCATTAATCACCCGTTCACACATGTTCTATGTTCTCTCAATTTTTGCATGAATTTCCTACACATTATGGCCAATTTACAGAGGTCCAATTAACCTATAAACCTGCACGTCTTTGGGATGTGGGAGGAAACAGGAGGATCTGGAGAAAACCCACGCGGTCACAGGGGGAACGTAGAAACGCTACATACAGACAGCACCAGAGGTCAGGATCGAACCCTGGTCTCTGGAGCTGCGAGACTACCCCTGTACCCCTGTGCCACTGTACACTGTTCTTGTACTTGAGTATGATTGTGCCCATGTAAAGTAAGACTTTTACTGAACTGTATGCAAAAAAAGGAACATGACAATAAAGTACCATTGAACCATGAATTATTGTTTAGTGATAAATACAAGACATAATCGCAGACTTGTCCCGCCCCGGTCATTCCTTCTTTCCCCTCCATCCATCCATCCATCCGGCAGAAGATACAGAATCTTGAAAATGTGCACCACCAGACACATGAACAGCTTCTTATATTCTGTTATTAGACTTTGGAACAGTCCTTCCTTAAGCTAGGCTACTATCCAATTCACCTGTACCCCATTGCGGGCATTGGACTTTGTCTCTGGAACTGGTGTGCTACAATGCTGAGAACTATATTCTGCGCTCTATATCTTCTCCTTTAGTACTTGAATTTGACTTGAATTTCAGTATTGTATTATCTGATCTGTTTGGATAGCATGCAAATCAAAGCTTTACACTGCCTTGGTACACGTGACAATAATAAACCTAAACCTAACTGTAGATACAAGGAACTGTTGATGCTGGTTTACAAATAAAAGACACAAAGTGCGTGAGTAACTTAGTGGGTCAGGCAGCATCTCTGGAGAACATGGATAGAACACATTTTCAGACTGACCTAATTGTAACTCATTATACCGATCCAGATGAACCTCATTCCTAAAATGTGAATGTTTGTGAGGGCGTGCGGTGTGTGTGTCTATGTGTGTGGTATGTGTGTGTGTATGTCAATAGTCAATAGTCAATAGTCAATAGTCTATTTAATTGTCATTTGGACCCCTGGAGGTCCAAATGAAATGCCGTTTCTGCAGCCATACATTACACACAAATAGACCCCAGACACAACATAATTACATTTTACATAAACATCCATCACATAGCTGTGATGGAAGGCCAAATAAACTTATCTCTCCACTGCACTCTCTCCCCCCCGATGTCAGAGTCAAAGTCAAAGCCCCCGGCTGGCGATGGCGATTGTCCCGCAGCCATCAAGCCACGCCGGGTGGTGCGAGGTCGCACACCGGGTCTTGGTGTTAGAGCCCCCGGTGTGCGCTTGCAGAGTCCCGCGGCCGTTCCAAGCCGCGCGGGGCAGTGGTGCTAGGCCCCGCTCCAGGAGCTCTTCGACCCCGCAACTCGGGCGGGAGAAGTCGCCGTTGCAGGAGCCCCGAAAAGCGGTCTCCCTCCAGGGACCCGCGGGCTCCCGGTGCCGCCGTCCACAGACCCGCAGCAGCAGCCTCCGACTCAGCAGCAGCAGCGGCAGCGGCAGCAGCAGCAGCAGCGGCAGCGGCAGCGCTCCTCCACTGCTCCACCCGCTCCGGACCCGGCCAGCTCCGTGACGGTGAGGTGAGTCGGCACCTGAGTCCCCGGTCTCTTCCTGTTGGAGGCCGCTCCTCGTTGCGGCCCCAACGACAGCTGAGACCCGACGAGAAAAGGTCGGGTCTCCAGTGCAGGGAGAGATTCAAAAGTCCCCCCCCCCCTCCCTCCCCACCCACCCCCACCCCCCCACACACACACCCCAACATAAAATAACAAAAACTACATAAAAACACAGACAAAAAATAATAAAAACGCGGACAGGCTGCAGAGGCCGCTGCTGACCAGAGTCGCGCCGCCTACCGGATGTGCGTGTGAGTGAGTGTGTGTGTAGTGCTTGTGGCGTGTTTGTGTGTGCATATGCATGCATTTGTATGTGTATTTGTGAGTGTGTATGTGTTTGGTGTGTGTGTGCGCATGTGCGTGTGAGTGTGTGTAGTGTGTGTGTGTGAGTTTGTTTGTGTGTGTATGCATGTGTATGTATATTTGTGAGTGTGTATGTGTGTGGTGTGTGTGTATTTATATGTGTGAGTGTGCACGTGGTGCATGTGAGTCAGTGCATGTCTGTGCATGTATGTGTGCGTGTATGAATGTGTGTTTGTGTTGTATGTTGGTGTGGTGTGTGTGTGTGTTGGTGTGGTGTGTGTGTGGTATGTATTTGTGAGTGCGTGTGGTGTGTGTTTGTTTGTGTGTGTATGCATGTGTGTGTGTATATGTGAGTGTATGTGCATGGTGTGTGTGTTTTTATGTGTGCGTGTGAGTGCGCGTGCGTGCGTACAGTAAGTGTGTGTGTGGCAGTGTGTATGTGTGTGAGTGTGTGTGTGTGTTGGCGTGGTTTGTGTGTGAGTGTGCCTGTGACTTAGCATGTGTGTGTGTGTGTGTGTGTGTGTGTGTGTGTGTGTGTGTGTGTGTGTGTGTGTGTGTTTGGCGTGGTTTGTGTGTGTGTGAGTGTGCATGTGACTTAGCGTGTGTGTGTGTGTGTGTGTGTGTGAAGGTGTGGATACTGACGGCTAAATCAATAAGAAAAGCAAAGCAACTGAAGTAATAGAATAGGAGATAGGCACAAAGTACTGGAGTAGCTCAATGGGTCAGGCAGTATCTCTGGAGAACAAGGAGAGCTGACGTTTCGGGTCAGAACCCTTCTTCAGATGAAGTAACAAAATGTCAGATTTCTATGTGCAAGTATCTAGTTTTGAAGTACATGCTGCCCTGGATGAGACGGGATGAGATTGAATCCTTACTTAGCTGTGATATGAACACACGTAATTCAAGCATTATTTCACCTTTGCTTTCTGCCAGAAGAACAAGGCAAAGGGCTTCCATGAACTGAGATTGTTGCGGGCATCTGCACATACTGGCACTTTAAAAATAAATGCTTATTATCCTGTTAAAAATTGATCATAAGGACAATGATGGGAACTGGAAATGTATGGAGGTGCAGAGAATACTTGCAAGCTGAAGAAGACACAGAGTGCTGGAATAATTCATGTGGGTAAGGCAGCATTTCAGGAGAACATGGATAGGCGACGTTTCAGGTTGGGACCCTTCTTCAGACTGATTGACTAACAAGCCGTTTAGTGTTTCAATAATAACAGAGAAGGTGAGAACCATTAAATATATAAACAGACCTTGGTACAGCGCAGGGTAGTAAACAACGTAGGCAAGTATTCACAAAGGGCCACATGAAAAACGTGTCCTGTATAGTTATTCCAGGCATAATTAATGACTTTGATAAAGCTGAGATGGATGTCCCAGATAGACTAAAAGGACTCAAACTCTGCAATAAATCCCACAGGAGAGATGGCATTTATTATAGAATGGTAATTGTCGAAGTTAGAGCAAATCATAAGCAGCCTTGAACTAATTCATAAAAGTATTAAGAAGATAAAGTAGTCAGTTGTTTGCCTTTACTTCCAGGACTATCAAGCAAAACATAAGCAAAAATAAAATTTAGCTACCGGTACCTACCACTCACTGAGTGAAAAAGTTAACCCTCAGGTTCCTATTAAATCTTTCCCCTCTCACCTTAAACTATATCCCATGGTTCTTGATTCCCCTAGTCTGGGTAAAAGAAAGGAATAAATATGGAATGGGTTGCCGGAGTAGGTAGTTGGGGCAGGTACTATACCAACCTTTAAATGTTTTGGACAGGTACATGGAGAGGATAGAGTTAGAGATCTATGGGCCAAACACAAGCAGGTGGGACTAGTGTAGATGGGGCATGTTGGTCGATGTGGGCAAGTTGGGCCGAAGGGCCTGTTTCCATGCTGTATGACTAATTAAACAAGGTGTATCAAAATGGATGACAGTGAAAGCTTATGATTAAAATGGCAGGTCAGATCATATCATAAATTGTTTCCAAATGCGGTGTCTCTTTTTATTGCGGTGTCCCTGTTGATATGATTGGTTAGTTGTCCCACTGTTTTAACACTACTAATTCATACAAATTGTTCTTTAAATCACTTAGTGTCAAATTCTCACGCATAATTTCAAAGCTTAGAGTAAGTTGGCAAGTTGGGCAGAGATTGTTATTATTATTGTGCAGAGTTTGATTTTACACTAGATGTGCTCAGAGCTCCTAAATAGAACATGGAAGAGTACAGCACCGGAAGAGGCCCTTCAGCCCTTAATCTCCTCTGCCTTCACGTGATCCATATGATCTTATTCCCTGCATATCCATCTAAAAGCCTCTTAAACACCATTATTGCATCTGCCTCCACCATCACCACCAGTAGTGCGTTCCAGGCACCCACCGCCATCAGTGTAAAAAATCTTGCCCCTTACTCATCTCCTTTAAACTTTGCCCCTCTCACCTCCTGACACCTTCTTCAGAAATGTTTCCAATTGCACCTTAACCCAAACTTGAAAGAACTCAGCCAGAAGTGTTACTGCCAGCAAACGACGACACATCAGGCATGTGTTCAGCTGTCTGGCTTTGCTGTTGAATCACAACTGAATCTGATTTATCTTCTATGGTAATAGTGAACATTATAAATGGTTTGGTGGAATAAAGGAAGCTAATGATCAATTGTCTTTCTCTCTGTTCCAGCAGGAATATGATGAAAGACATAATTAGAAAATCAAACACTTTGACAATAAATCAGTTATCAAAAAGCTTTATTTTTGTTTAATACTTCCGTAATTATACTTTCAAAAGAAAACAAGAAGCAATTGCAAAACGATCGTAATCACAAGTCTGTGATAATTAAACATAAGACATCTTCCCAAAAGTAAATTTGGAGAGATTTCTTTCTGGAGGACATTATTTCAAGAAGCTATTTGATATTCATGGGTTTTAGGGATCTTTCTAACATCAAAGCATCCCAAAATGCTTTGGTGCAATGCTATTTCCATCTGTCAACACTACATAATGTCATAACTACTTAATAATTTATTTCCAAAGACTAAGTAAGTTTCCTAATATTTTTATGGAATCAATCCGTTATCAAGTTATCTTACAGTTGTTTATTTTTCATCAAAGTTGAACCACATTTGAGCATTATGCCAATTGTTGAGCTAACAAGACGCTGCCGATTTTGTGTTAGATTCTTTCTTTCTTATATGTATTCCAGCAAACATTCTGACATTTTGTTTAGCGGCAGGAATTTGAGATGGCTTAGATTAATTCAAACAAAGCTTTAATTAAAATGACTAGGAATTGAGGTCCATTTCCATTTTCCACCAATACTGATGATCAATTGAAGAACGGAATATGCTAACATATTTGCTGGCTGCATTAAGAATTTACTGTCATTTTGACCGTGCTCACTGTCCACATTTCTTTCTTTTGCATTAAAAAAAAGCTAAATAAAGTGGCAACATTTCAGGTCATGGTTGAATTAGAGACTTGCCCTCCTTAGAAATTAATGGGTGCTTTCAATCTTATCGGCGCGGCCACTTTATCATTCATATGACTAAACGGACAATCAATTTAGCAGCCATGAATCAGAGAATGAATGGAATGAACAAATAGGGCAAGAAAGATGCGAGGTTGAAAGAGCTTGCACCAATATCCCTCTACTTTCTTCCCCCCCCCCCCTACACCCTTCCCCCCCCCCCCCTCTTCCCCCCCCCCCCCCCCCCCCCCCCCCCTCTTGTAATGTCCATTAACAGCAAGGGATAACATCAGTAAAGGGGGGTTAATGACTTGCACTGATCTCATAAAATGTCATTGACTGATATTGAAGTTCAGTCAAATCAGTCATAAATATTTACTTTCATTTGCAGGCGAGAAATGCCTATTATGGGCCATTGATTTGTGCGAGTGGGCAACAAGAGAAGTCTCTGGCCATCTTAAGTGTTTGTTTTAGGATCAATATATTTTAAACTTTGCACTATATCCTAATTTCAAAGGCACTGCGACGACAACAACAAAAAGATTTCTCTAAGAGGGTCACAAAGAGTTAACATTTCCCATGGTAGACATGTTTCCGATTCAATTAGTTTTAATGAACCTTCTGCTTACTGGTTACTGAACCAGAAAGCAGAGCCATAAATGCCCGGAGGTAAAAAGTGGATATTAACGGAAGGTTTAGTGTACAGCATATACATTCTCAACTGGAATAAAGATGCTGTTTTGATTCCGATTTTGGAATGCAAACCTGGGAGACTTTTGGTTGTTCTGTCCGCCATGAATGATGAGGCCATGACTTTTCGGATGACTGGACTGTAGCTAATATAATTTGGCCGTAGCATTTTCATGTCACCTTTTAAATAAGTACGTCGCAGTCTCAGTAGTTACTCCGGTCGCTGTAGAATACACCAACAAAGAAATGGCACAGGGCGGCACGGTGGCGCAGCGGTAGAGTTGCTGCCTTACAGCGTTAGAGACGCGGGATTGATTTGGGATCGATCGATTCTGGCTACGGGTGTTGTCTGTATGGAGTTTGTACGTTCGCCCTGTGACCGCGCAGGGTTTTCTCCAGGTGCTCTGGTTTCCTACAACACTCCAAAGACGTTCAGGTTTGTAGGTTAATTGGCTTCGGTAAATTGTATAACTGTCAATTATAAATTGTCCCCAGTGGGTAGGATGGTGTTAGTGTAACTGGGATCACTGGTCGGCATGGACTCAGTGGGCCGAAGGGTCTGTTTCCACTCGGTGGGCCGAGCCTGTTTCTGTACTGTATCTCTAAACTAAACTAAACTAAACTAAACTAAACTAAACTAAACTAAACTGAACTAAACTAAACTAAACTAAACAGCAGAACCCTGCACTTACAACAACTGGGACTAGAAAATGGCTCCAAAGACTGGCGACTCTGTATACTGACTCAGTGTGTTACTGCTATACACTTGTACTATATCTGAGATGCTTATCTAAGATATATCTAAGCACTTATGTATGGTAATATTGTACTGAACTGTTAACAACATTTTCATTGTACCTGTACATGTGACAAATAAAGTGCCATTGAACCATTGAAACATCAGATTATATTTCCCATTGACTGTTACCTGAATATTAAGGTTTAGTTTAGTTTAGTTTAGAGATACAGTACAGAAACAGGCTCTTCGGCCCACCGAGTCCGTGATCCCCGTTCATTAGCATTATCCAACGCACTAGGGACAATTTTACAATTTTTACCGAAGCCAATTAACCTACAAACCTGTTTGTCTTTGGAATGTGGGAGGAAACCAGAGCACCCAGAGAAAACCCACGCAGTCACGGGGAGAATGGGATGGGTTTCGACTAATGCAATCAACCCGACGTGCACAAACAAATAGATGTCGTTTTTCGTGCCACTAGATCTACAACTTTAGGTTGTGCACGCGCTAGGCAAGACGAAGACGGGGAGAATGTACAAACTCCGTACAGACAGCACCCGTAATCAGGATTGAGCCTGGGGCTCTGGCGCTGTAAGGCAGCAACCCTACCGCTGCGCCACCATGCTGCCCTGCAAAAAGTGCTGGAGTAACTCAGCAGGTCAGGCAACATCTCTGGAGAAAAGGGAATAGGCGACGTGTTGGGTCAGAACCCTTCTTCCCTTTATCTATTGGTTACAGTGCTCTCTTTTAGATAATTATATTCATAATCCAGTAAACCCTCACTATAACGGATCATAAAAGGGGTGGAGGATGGTATCTGTTATTGTCTGCTATAACCGAGTAAGGGATTATCATTCTGTAAGTAGTAGAAATAAAGAACTGCAGATGCTGGTTAATACACAAAAGGACACAAAGTGATGGAGTAACTCAGCGGGTCAGGCAGCATCCCTGGAGAACATGGATCGGTGATGTTTCAGGTCCAGACCCTTCTTGAGACTCTCGGTCCAGCCTGGGGGTGGGACCCAGGTAAGTGCCGGCCCTGGCCTGCAGGCAGCCGGGAGAGAGGCGAGGATCGGCGGAGTCAATGGTCATTGTTGGAGTGAGGTAAGGGCCGGTGGTAGCGGCAGACGCGGCCTGCAAGTGGCCGGGGAGGCTGTGTAGGCCGGGAGTGGTGTCGGCAGAAGGTCGATAGGTCCGTCCGCTATAAGCAAAATCCGTTATAAAGAGGTCTGTAATAACGAGGGCTTACTGTACACTCAATAATTTTACAACATTTAGTCATGGTGCATAAGATTTACTCATAGTTTGCAAGATTTATCAGGAGCCAAAACTACTACAGAAAATAATTTATTTCATGTTACCAGCCACAATTAAGTATTATGTTAGTTAACGGGGTCAAGGAAAGAGCGTTCACGTCGCGGCCCTGTTTCCACCAATCTTTCCACCACCACGCACAAGAAGCACAGGAAGCGACAAGACAGACACCATTGCAGGCAGATGCCGAGAGGTGTGTTCAGCTCTGGCTGAACAACTTCTAATCCTGTGTGTGGACTCGATAAGAAGATGATGTTAGTTAACACCTTGAATCTGTTCTGCTATATTCATAAAACAATACTCAAAATGTTTGTTGCGTGTTAGTGTTATTTAATTACAACCATGGTTTATGAATGATAATTAGCAGCAATGTAGTTTGATTGAAAGATACAGCATGGATACAGACCCTTCTGCCCACTGAGTCCATGTCGACCATCGATCACCCGTTCACACTCGTTCAAAGTTATCCCACTTTCTTCACACTAGAATTTTACAGAGGGCCAATATAACCTACAAACAAGCACACTCAGTTCAGTTTAGTTTATTGTCACATGTACCGAGGTACAGTGAAAACATTTGTTGCACGCTAGCCAGTCAGCGGAAACACAATACATGATTACAATTGATCCATTTACAGTGTAAATGATAAGGGAATAACGTTTAGTGCAAGGTAAATCCACCACAGTCTGATCAAGGATAGTCCGAGGGTCACCAAAGAGGTAGATAGTAGTTCAGCACTGCTCTCTGGTGGTGCTAGGATGATTCAGTTGCCTGATAACAGCTGGGATGAAACGGCCGATGGAAGGGAGGTTGGATTGTGTGATCTTTATGGATGCGGATGGAAACCAGAGCACCATGTGTTCACAGGGAAAACGTGCAAACTCCACACCGACAGCACCCATACTCAGAATCGAACCTGGCTCTCTGGCCACCGTGCCGCCCATTTCTTAGTGGTTTATTTACCAAAAATCAAGACACTATACTATTTAGATTATTTATTTTCTCAGGGTATAAATGTCAAAGACTAGGGGGGTTTAAGGTGAGAGGGGCAATGTTTAAAGAAGATGCACTGGCAAGTTTTTTACACAGAGAGTGGTGAATGCCTGGAACGAGCTGCCAGGGGTGGTGGTGGAGGCAGATATAATAATGTTGCTTTAGTTGCTGTTAAATAGGCACATGGATATGCAGGGAATGGAGGGATATGGATCACGTGCAGGCAGAGGAGAGCAGTTTAACTTGACATCATGTTTGCCATGGACATTGTGGGCCGAAGGAACTGTTCCTCTGCTGTACTGTTCTATTTTCTATAATAAACAATCTATTTATAAAGCACTTGAACATAGCAAATTGCGCCAAGCAGTTCAAGGTTTCAAGGTCAGTTTATAGTCACATGTACCAATTAAGGAACAGTGGAATTTGAGTTACCGTACAGCCATACTAAGTGAAAAGCAACAAGACACACAGCCATATAAAATAAAAGTTAACATAATCATCCACCACAGTGGCTCCCCACATTCCTCACTGTGATGGAAGGTAATAAAGTCCAATCTTCTCCCTCTTCATTCTCCCCTGGTCGGGGCTGTCAAACTATCCCCAGTGGGGCCATCAAAGCTCCTGCAGCGGGCGATCCGAAGCCCTCTGGGTGCTCGAAGCTCCCTCGTCGGGATGGTTGAAACTCTCCGTGGCTTGGAGCTCCAGAATCAGTCTCTAACCAGGGACCGCGGGCTCCACGATGTTAAAGTCCACAGGCCCATGGTTGGAGCTCTCCACAGTCGATCAGGGCCCGGCAAAAGGATCATAAGCTGCACGATGGTAAGTCCGCGCCACGCCCGAGGTTGAAGCGCCAGGTCGGTCTCCAGGAAAGGCCGCACCACTCCACGATGTTAGGCCACAGTGGGGACGGAGATACAATACGGAAAATAATTGCACCTCCGTCGAGGTAAGAGATTGAAAAATGTTTCCTCTAGACACCCCTCCTCCATCCCCCACTCCCCACATAAAGCAAACCAAGGAACACTAAAACATACTCTTTAACACGTAGTTTAAATAACAAAAACAGAAGAAAGGGCAGACAGACTGTTGGCGAGGCATAGGAATATAAAAAAAATCAAAGCAGATTAGACTTTGGAATAATTGACTACAATGATATAATTTATTTGTTGTCATCTGAACCTCATTGAGGTTCAAACGAAATTTGGTTTCTGCAGTCATACAAACACATAGAAGAACCAAGCCACAACACAATCTACACAAACATCCATCACAGCGAATCTCCTCCTCGCTGGTAAGTAAGTCCCGCGGCCATTAAAGCCGCGCTGGGCGATGCAAGGCCGCGCTCCTGGTCTTGATGTTGGAGCCCCCGGTGGGCGCTAGCAAGTCCCGCTGCCATTTAAAGCCGCGCCAGGTGATGTAAGGGCCCGCTACAGGTCATCCCCAACCCCGCAACTTGGGCGGGAGAAGTTGCCGTTGCGGAAGCCCCGAAAAGCGGTCTCCCACCAGGGACCCGGTGTTACTTTTCACCAGACCTGCGGTTGGAGCCTCCGAATCTCCGGGGTCAGGCCGCAGCAGCACGCCACCACAGCTCCCCCCGCTCTGAACTCGGCCAGCTCCGCGATGGTGAGTAGTCCGCAGGCTCCGCGACTGGAGCCCCAGGTTGTTCTGGTTGGAGGCCGCTCCACGGTGCTAGGCCCCAACGACAACGGAGACCCGACAGGGAAAAGGTCGGGTCCTCCGTACAGGGAAAAGATTTTAAAAATTTCCCCACCCCCCGCCCCCCACACACATACCCAGTTTAAAAAACCCACTATAAACTACATTCAAATGAGACAAAAAAAGAAAAAAAAGACAGACGGACTGCAGAGGCCGCTGCGACGTGAGTCTCGCCGCCCACCTAGCAGCTAGTCAGAAGTCGATTTTAGGTTAATGGAAAGAAAGAAGGTTTAAACCCGCTGTCCCACTTTCACGACCTAATTGGCGACCTCTGCCGAGTTTGCCCTTGACTCATATTCGCAGTATGGTCACCACGAGGTCGTAGGAGATCTTCGTAACTCTTCCTCATGCTTGAGAACGGTCTCCGCATACTCGTGGCCTCAAGTAGGTCGCGTCGTTTTTCCCAGCAGGATAAAAAATGGCCACCAGTAAAAAAAAAGGTCGGCATGGAAAAAATTGATACTTTGTACTCGTAGATAGGTCGTAGGTAGGTCGTAGGTAGGTCGTAGTAGGTCGTAGTAGGTCGTAGGTAGTCGTAGATAACTGGCCTGAGGAAAAAAATGCAAACATGACATCATTTTATCATGTGATCATTTCCACTCGTAGCTAGTCGTAGTTGGTCTTAGGTGTGGAAGACTGAGGTCGAGGGGGGGGTCGTAGGAGGTCGTAGACATAATCGTAGGAGGTCTTTTACTTCGGCGAGTCATCACGACCTTGACATTTTTTTCAACTCGTCTGGGGTTTTCTAAACTCGTGGATTAGGTCGTCCAAGTGGGACAGCCCCTTAACTGTTTAAAGCTGAAGTGCTTTCAGTTAATGATACAGCTGCCAATGTCTCAGAGTTGTTAATATGAGGGGAGGTTAAAGAGATTGCAAGTGAGGAAGCCATGTTATCAGGCTTTATCTTGCATTAAATGTTATACACTTTATCTTTTATCTACGCACTGTGGGCAGCTTGATTATAGCCATGTAGTCTTTTCTTTGACTGGATAGCACACAACAAAAAACTTTCCCTGTACCTCAGCACAGGTGACAATTATAATGAACTAAACTAAACTATGAAGAGATCTGAAAAAATGGATGGGAATATCTAATTGCGCCACTTTGCCGCCTCATAATGTTTCCTTAGATGTTTTTTGAGGTGGGATGAATCGCTGTGTCAAACAAACAAGAAATACAAAGAGAGGCCGAGTATTTTTGATACTCAGTTTGTTATAGATCTGGATTATACTATATGTACTATCAAATTCAAACCATATTTGACAGCTTACCCCAGGCAATTTACACGTTGCTGTCAGATCAGTGCCTGTTCTCTGAGATACACTGGCAGTCTTCTGTACAGACAGATGGAAAGTCGTTTGCATTGGTGTCGGTATGGGACTAGCACTGGCTCTTCTCAGCATCGTTTGTTACGTTACGCAGAAGTAGACATTAGACTTTAGAGATACTGCACGCAACAGACCCTCCGACACACCGAGTCCGCGCCAACCAGCGATCACTGCGTACACCAGCACTATCCTATACACTGGGGCCAATTTACAATTTTACCGAAGCCAATTAACCTACAAACCTGCATGTCTTTGGAGAGCGGGAGGAAATCGGAGCACCCGGAGAAAACGCACGTGGTCACGTGGGAACGTACAAACTCCACAAAGATAGCACACATAGTTAGGATCGAGCCCAGGTCTCTGGCGCGTGAGACAACAACTGCACTGCTGCGCCGCCTTGCTGCCATCTCCAAGGAAGGATGGACCTATAAATTTTTAAACATTTCAGACAAATTGTGATACTGGCCATGTATCCACCAGAGATGATTTGTGGTGTAGTGTAGTGTAGTGATTGACCTTTGTACATTGTTAGTAATAGGGCCAACGAGAGATTTACTGAAGTCGATGAAGACTATGTTGGGTGGAATCTGTGCGGTTTCCCTGTTTGTAGCTTCATAGCAGCAGGCGTGGAGCGGACTTACCATCCCGGAGCCAGGGATCCCTTGCCGGGGATTGCTGGAGAAGAGCTCCAACCGCTGGCCTGCCTGTGGCCAAAAACATCGAAAAGCTGCGGTATCCGGTAAGAATGTGCCTGGTTCGGGATTCCAAGTGTGTTCCATCCATCCCGACGTCGAAGTTTCGGTCATCCCGACGAGAGGGCTTGTACATCGGGCCGGCCATAGCGGCAACTACGGAGGGTCAAGGCCCCAAACACGGGTGAACAAAAGGAGGAAGACTGACAATGATCACTGTGGTGGATGTTTATATTAAGTTTTATCGTTCTTTTTAATTGTGTTATGTTCTTTTAATTGTATGGCTGCATGGTAACTCAAATATCACTGTACCTTAATTGGTGCATGTGAAAATGCATTTCGTTGTCTATGTACTGTACACTGACATTGACAATTAAAATTGAATCTGAATCTGAATAAATGTGAATCTGAATCTGAATCACATCAGTGGAGCCGGGGTGGAAGGTTTACACCTACCATTACATGGGACGACAGATGGCACAATGGGCTAAGTGTTCGGCTGGCGACCGGAAGGTAGCCAGTTCGAATCCCGCTTGGAGTGCATACTGTCGTTGTGTCCTTGGGGCAAGACACTTCACCCACCTTTGCCTGTGTGTAAATGTAATGTAATTATGTGAAGCACTTTGGGGTCAATGCAAGTTGACTAAAAATGTGCTATATAAATAAGATTATTATTATTATTATACATCTAGGATTCAGAAGCAGCAGAGTCCTGATGGAGACACAAGAACATGCAGATGATGGAGTCTTGCATGGAACACCAAGTGCTGGAGTAACTCAGCGGGTGAGGCAGCATCCCTGGAGGACATGAATAGGTGATGATTCAGGTCAGGACCTTTCTTCAGACTCTTCTGTGACAGGGTCTTGACCTGAAAGTTTGCCTATCCATGTCCTCCAGAGATGCTGAGAGTCGTGATGGATGTGTTCCAGCCAAATATTTGCTACTCCCACTGCTCTCTTGGTTATATTTATAATTCATTCACACAAGGTGAGCGTTGAAGACAAGGCCATTATTTATTGCTCTTGTGTAATTG
This sequence comes from Leucoraja erinaceus, assembly GCF_028641065.1. Classification (NCBI taxonomy): domain Eukaryota; kingdom Metazoa; phylum Chordata; class Chondrichthyes; order Rajiformes; family Rajidae; genus Leucoraja; species Leucoraja erinaceus. Next base: position 28,835,416 of record NC_073383.1, on the reverse strand, counting down.
TGTGTGAGAAAGTACTACTGGGTTTGTTCATGAACCGTTGCTGTTTTTGTGGTGATAATACTCCCACAGTGTAGTTAGATAGAGAGCTGTAGTATTTAAACTAGCAATGATGAGGGAATGTTGATTGATATACAACACTAGAAGGGATATAATTTTAATGGAAGCGACAGGTGGTGATGTTTCTTGATGCTATTGCCTTGGCGTAGGGCAGCTCTAATAAATAAATTCAGTGCAATTTGTATTTTATTCAAAATAACATGGTGCAGCAGGTAGAGTTGCTGTGTTACAGCGACAGAGACCCAGGTTCGATATGGTTACTGTCTGTACGGAATTTGTACGTTTCCCCGTGACCTGCGTGGGATTACTCCGGGTGCTCCAGTTTTCTTCCACATTCCAAAGGATTGTAGATTAATTGGCTTTGGTACAGATTGTAAATTGTCCCTAGTGTGTAGGATAGTGCTAGTATACGGGGTGATCGCTGGTAGGCATAGACACGGTGGATGGAAGGGCCTGTTTCCACGCTGTATCTCTAAAGTAAATTGCACTAAAACAAAACTAAACTGGAGCATAATTGGAACTGCATTCATCCATGCCCTGGCCAGTATTTTGTCACACTTCTAATGTTCTGTGTGGATAATGAGGAGATTCTGAGAAGTTTTGCCAGTGATCCGGGTTCTATCCTGATCTCGGGTGTTGTCTGTGCAGAGTTTGCACGTTCCCCCTGTGACCGTGTGGGTTTCCTCCGGGTGCTCCAGTTTCCTACCACACTCCAAAGACTTGTGAGTTTGTAGGTGGAGGGAGTGGATGAGAAAGTGGGATAACATCAAACTAGTGTGATCGATGGCCAGCATGGACTAGGTGGGCCGAAGGGCCTCTTTCCACGCTGTATCTCTACAGTAACTCAGACGTGAATCATTCTTCCTAGTATATCCAACCATTTACCTGTTTGTAAGAGCCAGAGTATTTATGCGTTTGGTCTAGTTAACTTTCTAATCAATGATGACTCCTATATCCTCAACCACGATCTTGCTTGCTGCAAGCACTGGTTACTTCAGTATTATATAACATAGAACAGTACAGCACAGGAATGGGCCCTTCGGCCCACAATGTTTGTGCTGAACATGATGCTAGTCCCATCTGCCTGTAGATGATCCATCTCCGTCTATTCCCTGCACTTCCATGTACATATCTAAAAGCCTATTAAGTGACACTACCACCCACCACCCCGGCAATGCGTTCCAGGCCGCTCTTTGTGAGAAAAACATATCCCACACATCTCCATTAAGCTTTCCCCCTTTCGCCTATAGCTATGCCCTCTAGTGTTGGAACAATTCCATCCTGAGAAAAAGGTTCTGACTGTCTACCCTATCTATGCCTCTCATAATTTTAGATACTTCTATCAAGTACCTCCTCAAGCTCCAATGGTCCAGAGAAAACAATCTATGTTTGTCCAACCTCTCCCTGTAGCTGAAACCCTCTAATCCAGGCGGCAATCCAATAATTTTCTGTGCCAATAAACACAGGCATTTTGCACCCAATGTCAATAACAGGCAATAGTATTCTCATCCATTTACAGGTGTATCATTCCCAATTAGTTCATCAACAGTTCCTGGAATAATTTAATCATTCAGTCAAGTGCAATCATCGCATAATTATGTAACAGATTTCCAAATGTTTGATTTTTTTTCCCTTGTATAATTTATAGCCATCATTTATATCGGAATTGTGGAAATTCAAAACCAACTGCAATTAAACCCTTTGTTGATTGAACTTCCAGTACATTAAGTTCAGGAAAGCAGTTTTCAGATTTGTTAATTAAAAATAACTACAGAGTGCTGGAGTAATTCAGTGGGCCAGGCAGCATCTCTGGACGACATAACATTGTGCAACCATCTGCCCGTTAAAAACCCCCCCTCCCCCCCCTCACCTGTAACCACCTATCACTTGCCAGGCTTTGTCCCACCCACATCTCTTCAAGATTTCTTCCACTTCTTCCATCGAAGGGCCCCGATCTGGGATGCTGTCTGACACGCTGAGTTACTCCAGCACGTTGTTGTTTTTTTTTTTACAAATAGCATCTGCAGTTCCTTGTATCTCTCTTGAGTTTTGTTAATGGTTAAGGATGTAGAACATTTTTTTTGGGTCAGACCAGTGATTTTTGTGATTTTCATGCAGGCACAGCGTGCTCTGATCAGTTAAAAACTAGACTTCAATTTTATTTCGATTGTGTTGATTTTGTTATTAGTTTATTAAATTAGAAGTTTATTGGTCACAGTATCAAAACAGAAGATGGGGGTATATTGATGGAAAAATAATGTTGATCAATATATCTTAATTTTTAATTGATGTGCATACAGGCATCTTTTTTTGTCTACAAGGTTTATTCATAATACTATCAGGCACAAAGTATAGAACATTGCACAGGAACAGGCCCTTTGGCCCACAATGTCTGTGCCGAACATGATGTCAAAGTTAAAGACATCTTCTCTGCCCACACATGATCCATATCCCTCCATTCTCTGCCTATCCATGTTGCTACCGAAAAGCCAATTAAATGCCACGATCGTATCTGCGTCCACCACAACCCCTGGCAGTGCGCTCCAGGCACCCACCGCCCTTTGTGTAAAAAAAACCTGCCCCACACATCATATCATATACCTATTAAAAGTCTGATCTTGGATGTGTGTGTATTTATTTGTGTGTGTGTTTGTTTGTGTATAACCACATCTTCGTGAAAAAAAACTACGCGCTAATGGTAAAATTTTTACATATTCCGCTAGAGATTTACTCGGGCCCTGCATGGAGCCTGCAGCCTGGAGCCTGGGGCCTGGAGCCTGGAGCCTGGGGCCTGGAGCCTGGGGCCTGCAGACTGGAGCCTGGGGCCTGGAACCTGGAGCCTGGAGCCTGCAGACTGGAGCCTGGGGCCTGGGGCCTGCAGACTGGAGCCTGGGGCCTGGGGCCTGGAGCCTGGGGCCTGCAGACTGGAGCCTGGAGCCTGGGGCCTGGAGCCTGCAGCCTGGAGCCTGGGGCCTGGGGCCTGCAGACTGGAGCCTGGGGCCTGGGGCCTGCAGACTGGAGCCTGGGGCCTGGAGCCTGGGGCCTGCAGCCTGGGGCCTGGAGCCGGTAGCGAGGGAGTATTGCGTTCGGGAACCAGCCCTCCCCTGTGACGATGCGCCCCCCCCACCCCTCAAACTCTACCCCGTCCCTCTCTCTGCCCCCCGCTCCCTCTCTACCCCCCCCCCTCTCTGCCTCCCCCCCTCCCTCTCCCCCCTCTCCCTCCCCCGCTCCCTCTCTACCCCGCTCCCTCTCTGCCCCCCCTGCTCCCTCTCTAACCCGCCCCCTCTGTCCCCCCGCTCCCTCTCTCCCCCTCTCTACCCCCCCGCTCCCTCTCTACCCCCCGCTCCCTCTCTGCCCCCCCGCTCCCTCTCTACCCTGCTCCCTCTTTGCCACCCACGCCTCCCGTGGGGGGCTACAATTAGGAAACAGGTGCATTGGGGGAGAAAACCCAACGGGTCTGCACTTGGTCTAGTTTCCTTTTAAATTTGCCCCTTTCTCCTTAAAGCTATGCCTTCTAGTCCTTGATATTTTCATAGAAACATAGAAACATAGAAATTAGGTGCAGGAGTAGGCCATTCGGCCCTTCGAGCCTGCACCGCCATTTAATATGATCATGGCTGATCATCCTGGGATAAAGGTTCTGATTTAAACAAAAGCATCACCTATCCATGTTCTATAGAGATGTTGCCTGACCTGCTGAGTTACTCCAGCACTTTGTGTCTTTTTTGGTAAACCAGTGTCCGCGGTTCCTCGTGTCGCCATTTAACTGTGTACTCCATCTATACCTCTCCTAACAACTGTCAATTCCCTCAACCTAATGCATTCTAGAGATACCAACCCAAGTTTGTCCAGCCACTCCTTGTAGCTAATAGCCCCCAAATCCAGAAGTAGGGGGAGATTTTTGGAAAAAAAACTCTTGATAAATGTGGCTTAATTTTTAAATTAATTACAGGCACCTTTTTGTCTACAAGGAAAGCACTGGGTCAGACAAATGGTGTATTCGAAATAGTGTCAGACACAAAGGAGTCTTGAATATGCATACAATCCTGTCAAAACATTTGTGTTCATGAAATTCAACATTACCAGCATATGTAAAATTAATTATACTGATAAAAGCTCATGACTCATCTCATAGCTGGCAGTACAGAATCGCAGAAACAAAGAACTGCAGTTCCCGGTTTATACAAAAGATAGACACCAAGTGCTGGAGTAACTCAGCGGGACAGGCCACATCTCTGGAGAAAAAGGATGGGTGACGTTTCGGGTCGGGACCCTTCTTCATACCTTCAGTACTAAATCACTGAAGTAATAGATGTTCTGTGTGTTTTATAAGGATATTAAGAATGTTGTTAGATGTAGTGTACAGATGACATTGTTTATAGTGTCACAGAGTCATACAGCACGCAGACCCTGCGACAAACACCTCCATGTCGTCCAAGATGCCCCATCCAAGCTAGTCCCTTTTGCATTTGTTTCACCCATATCTTTTAAAACCATCCAAGAAAATAAGATAAAATACTCATATGAGAGTCATGGACTTTAGGCTTTAGAGATACAACGTGGACGCACCAAATCAGCAATGACTAGCGATCACCTGTACACTAGCACTATCCTAAAAACTAGGGACAATTTACAATTTTACCGAAGCAAATCAACCTGCAAACCTACACGTCTTTGGAGTGTGGGAGGAAACCAGAGCACCCAGAGAAAACCCATGACAGGGAGAACCCAGAGATTCTGTATAGACAGCACCCGCAGTCCAAAGCCGAACAGGTTTATAAGCTAATTAGCTTAGTTTAGTTTAGTTTACAGATACAGAGCGGAAACAGGACCTCTGGCCCATCGAGTCCGTGCCGACCAGCGATACCCACACATTAATTCTCCCCGACTCACACGAGGGACAATTTACATTGATACCAAGCCAATTAACCTACAAACCTGGACGTCTTTGGAGTGTGGGAGGAAACCGAAGATCTCAGAGAAAACCCACGTGGTCACGGGGAGAGCGTACAAACTCCGTACAGACAGCATCCGTAGTCGGGATCGAACCTGGATCTCCGGCATCTCAAGCGCTGTAAGGCTCTACCACTTTGCCCATTGGCTTGGTATAATTGTAAATTGTCCCTAGTGTGTAGGACGGTGCTCGTGCACGGGGTTATTGCTGGTAGGCATGGGCTCGGTTGGCCGAAGGGCCTGTTTCCACGCTGCATCTCTAAACTAAACTAAACTAAACTAAACTAAACTAAACTAAACTAAGAATAAATAATTGTTGGTTATAACTGTAGGTAGATCAATCAAAATTCACTTAGAAATAGTTTTTTGTATTAATGGAGAACAGAAGGAATGGGAAATAAATATAACAGATGTTTTATATATCATTAGGTCATGGTTCCTGTATTAATATTATGGACAGAAATAATGCATTACTTGCCTTTAAGATATTACATCAACAACTTTGTCAAACAAGTGGCACGTCAGAAAATAAGGCCCACAGCTAAATTTTAAGGGAAAATCTTGATGGGATTTTGACATAACAGTTTTTTAAAAGTTCAAGCAGAAAACCAATTAAAATGAGCACTGGAAACCCTGAAGCTTTGCTATTTACCACACAAAAAAAAAAATCAAGGCCACAGAAGTACAAAAGATTGGTTTGTGGTAAGTAACGGCACCACCTGTACCACTGCCCAGCGAATGATTGTATACATCGGCCTTTTTATGCTCTAAATAAACCATTGCTTCACCAATTGACAACATAAAAGTACAAATCAAATGAAGCCTGGATTAGAATCTAAAAGGGAATGCGTTAATGTAATCTATCCCCAAGGAACCGTGGAGAGATTCATCAAACAAACCTTAATGCACACTTTCTGATCGTCTTGTGTTTCCTGACCAGATTTAATGGTAAGAGTTTACACTAAAATCCTACAAATCCATTGTACTTAAACAGGTCCTGTGAGTTTTTCTTGGTGTGGTAAATGGTTTGTGTGAAAAAACACTGATTTTTAAAGTAATGCTTAATATTTTTGACGGTACAGTAAACCCTCCCGATAACGGACTATATGGGGGTGGGGAATGGTGTCCGTTATAGCCAATTGTCCACTAAAACTGAGTAAGGACCGATCATTATCTAAGTAGTTGAAACAAACAACTGCAGATGCTGGTTAATGCACTAAAGGGCACAAAGTGCTGGGGTAACTCAGCGGGTCAGGCAGCATCTCTGGAGAACATGTATAGGTGATGTTTCGGGTCGAGGCCTTCTTCAGATTCTCAGTTCGGGACAGGGCCTGGAATCCAGGTAAGTTGACAGTCCCGGCGTGCTGGCGGCTGGGGGATAAGTGAGGATCAGCGGAGTCGATGGTCGTGGCCCATGAGCGGCAGGAGTGCAGGTAAGGTTCGATGTCAACGGCAGGCAGGGCCAGGGAGGCAGTGCGCTCGGGGTAGTGTCGGCAGCCCAGCCTGGCTATAATGAAGGTTTTTAAATTTAGTTTAGCTAAGTTTAGTTTATTGTCATGTCAAGGTACGGTGAAAAGCTTTTGTTGCGTGCTTTCCAGTCAGCAAAAAGGCTTTACATGATTACAAGCAAGCCGTCTACAGTGTATAAATGCAAGATAAAGGAAATAATGTTTAGTGCAGGATAGTCCAGTAAAATCTAAAGATAGTCTAAACAGGGTCTCCAATGAGATAGATGATAGCTCAGGAGCACTCTCTAGTTGGTGATAGGATGGTTCAGCTCGGAAAAATGTCCCTGAATCTGGAGGTATGTGTTTTCACATGGGGTGACTGGGGTGAGACTGGTTCTTGATTATGCTGGTGGCCTTGCCGAGGCAGCGTGAAGTGTTGATGGAGTCAATGGAAGAGAGGTTGGTTTGTGTGATGGTCTGGGCTGCATTGGCAGGCCCGCCCGCTATAACTGAGTGCCCATTATAAAGAGGTCCATTAAAATGAAAGTTGAATGTATAGAAATCAGTTTATTTCACCAACATATTTCAAAACTATGAATAGAACTTCTAATCTCTGTCCTCAAACAGCAATGACACAAATATATTCAATGTTTGGAAATGTTTTGTTATTTTAACTTACAATTGAAGTTTGAGATATTTTTTTCAAAATAGTACTGATTTAGACAAATGTTCTAAGTTCTCAGCATAATAATTCTTTCCATGTTGGAGTGGCCTCGGCTAAATACCAAACTTTCAGCTCTATGGAGCACTTAAAAAAAGTAAAACCTTGCCTTTACGAAGATTCAGATTCCACTATGTTCATAATCCCCTTCCTAAACTTTCTCTCTGATTTATTTTGGAGCTGAATTTAAGTAATTTGTACGTTCTCCCTGTGATTGCATGGGTTTTCTCCGGGTGCTCCGGTTTCCTCCCACATTCCAAAGACGTACAGTTTGTAAATTAATTGGCTTCAGTAAAATAGTAATTTGTCCCAAGTGTGTAGGAGAGTGCTAGTGCACGGGGTGATCGCTGGTTGGTGCTGACTCGGTGGGCCGAAGGGCCTGTTTCTACGTTGTATCTCTAAAGTCTTAAGTCTAAAAAGTGCACTATTAGGGAGATAGACACAAAAAGCTGAAGTAACTCAGACAGCATCTCTGGAGAGAAGGAATGGGTGATGTTTTGGGTCAAGACCCTTCTTCAGACTGATTAACTGTAGGGGGCGCTGCTCTGGCAGCAGCCATGTCAGCAGCGCGTCAGTTTTTTCAACTTTTTTTATTTTTTTAGTATGTTTTGAAGTATGTATTTAATGTTCCTTCGTGTGTTTTGTGTGGGGGGTGGTGTGGGGGGGGGTAAGGGGGAAACCGCTTCGGCCGCCTCCTCCATGGAGAGGCAAATTTTTTCAGGTCGCCTTCCCCATGGCCTAACATCAAGGATCGGCGCGGCCTTTCCCGGAGACAGGCCCGGGGGCTTCAGCGGCGGGCGCAGCGTGGACTCTCGTTGTGGAGCGGGTGAGCCCTCGCTGGGGCTCGCTGGAGGGGAGCGCTCCGTTTCGCTGGCCCGGGGCTGCCGGCAGCCTGAAGCCGCGGTCTGCAGAGTTCCAGCTGGCGCGGCGTCTACAGCCCGGGATCCCTTGTGGGAGGAATAGAGAGGGATGGAATGCCTCTACCTGAAGTGAGAGAAATCAATATTCATACCACTGGGCTGTAAGCTGCCCAAGTGAAATTAGGGAGAAGTCCCCTTTGATTAGGTGCAATGGACCAAAAGGGCTTCAATGTGTATGTGTACCCAATTATACTGGTTGGCATTCTGCTAATGGCATTAGCGTGCAATACTTGCATAGAACATAGAACAATGCAGCACCGGTAGAGATTTTCCCCCTGGAGTCCAAAATCACCTTATCTGAAACATTCAGGCTTTATTCCTCGAGTTATTATTGAAAATGTTCAAAATCTGACACCATTTTGATTTAAAAAACGACTGTCTTTCGCTGATGGTGTCACAATGTGTCTGCGTGCCCTTCCTCACGCTGCGAGTGACGTCACCCCTCCCACATCTCTCCCTCCTCCCCCCCGTTATTCAAAAGACGCTGCTGGAGATGGTCGGCCTCTGCACCGAATTCGCTGAACTCGCAGTCCTTTGGTTGCCAGCCGCTGCATGCTGCCTGCCGCCTGCTGCCCGCCGCACACCGCCTCTGTGTCCCTCTCTGTGCCTCTGCCCTCTCTCTCTCCACCCCTCTCCCTCTCTACCCCTCTCCCTCTCTAGCCGCGCCTGCAAGTTGGGGGCTATGCGTGAGTGGATAGGGCTCGGGTGAACGGGTCCCACTTGGTCCCACTACCTAAAAGCCTCTTAACGTCCATATTGTATCCACCTCCATCACCACCCCAGGCAGCATGTTCCAGGCACTCAACACCCTTTGCGCAAAAAAAAACCCAGCACATCTCCTTTTAACTTTACCTCTCTCACCTTAAACATACTGTATGCCCTCTGGTCTTTGATATTTCCATCATGGGAAAAAGATATGCCTCTCATACCTTTACATACATCTATCAGATCTTCCCCTCAACCTCTGGCGTTCCAGAGAAAACGATCCAAGTCTGTCGAATCTCTCCCTCTAGCTGACATCGACTAGAAATATGCAGAGTTGGCAGATTATGGCAGCAGGCAGTATGCATTGTTGAGATTCTAGTTTGGAGCTCAATATGCCAGTTATACCCCTCTTTTTAAATTCCAGCTGAACAAGTGTGAGATACAAGAAAGGGAACACCAGTTTTAGCTAGGCATTCTCGGTGTGGGCTCCTATTTATCGGCGACCAAGCACAATCTGACCGATCGTTTCACTGAACACTTATGTTCAGTCTGCCTTGGCCTGTGTGATCTCCCACTTGCCAAACATTTTAACTGCCCTTCCCATTCTCATACTGACCTCTCTTCCACTGTTAGAGTGAGCCCGCATGCAAATTGGAGGTACACCTCATATTTCACTTGGGCAGCTTAGTACCCAACGTTCATTTCATTAATTTCAAATAACTACTGCATTCTCTCTCTCACCCCCCCCCCATTGTATCCACCTCCATCACCCCCAGGCGGCACGTTCCAGGCACTCAACAACCCTTTGCTCCAGGACCTGCCCAGCACTCTCCTTTTAGCTTTACCCTCTGACCTTAAACATACTGTCTTGCCCTCTATTCTTTGCATATTTCCACCATGGGAAAAATCTATGCCTATCATATGGTGATACATACATCTATCAGATACTCTAAATCAACCTCACCAACGTTCCAGAGAAAAATCATCCATCTGTCGAATCTCTCTATCTAGCTGACTATCTATCTAGATCTATCTATCTATCTAGAGTTGGCAGATTATGTGGGGTTCAGGCAGTATGCATTGTTGAGATTTCAGTTTGGAGCTCAATATGCCAGTTCCACCCCTCTTTTAAATTCCACCAAATTGAGCATGTGTACCAGATACAAGAAAGGGAACACCAGTTTTACCAAACTAGGCATTCTCGGTGTGGGCTCCTATTTATCGGTGACAAGGCACAAACTGACCAGTTTCGTTTCACTTCAACACTTATGGCCAACAAACTTGGCCAGTGTGATCTCCCACTTCCAAACAGGGTGCTGGGCTTCCCATTCTCATACTGACCTTTTATTCCCACTGTTAAGCAGTGAGCCCGCATCAAATTCAAGTACAGTTTCATATTTCACTTGGGTGCAGCTTAGTACCCAAATGCATTTTCATACCATTTCAAATAACTACTGCAACCACCTCTCTCACCCAAACAAAACACCACAGTCTTCAGTTCAGTAGACATTCCCCCATGTTTGTATATGATTACCTCTATGAGATCACCCCCACAAGCTCCTGTGCTCCAAGACCTGCCCAGCCTCTCCCTATAGCTCAGGCCCTTGAGTCCAGGCAGCAACCTCGTAAATATTCTTTGCACCTTTTCGAGTTTGACAACGGCTTTCTTATAACATGGTGATCAAAACTGAACACAATACTCTAAAAGTGTATTCTAATGTTGAATATATATCTATATATATATAGATGAGCTGGCAGCTCACTCACGGCTAGTGGGCTGGCAGTTGGCTCACAGCTATTCCTTGAAATTCCATTTCAAGCAGGGTGCAAGGCCATCAAGTTCAAGTGCAGTTTCCTACCATTTCAAGCAGGGTGCAAGGCCACCAAATTCAAGTGCAGTTTCTTACCAGTTCAAGCAGGGTGCAAGGCCAACAAATTCAATTGCAGTTTCATACCACTTCAAGCAGGGTGCAAGGCCACCAAATTCAGGTGCAGTTTCTTACCACTTCAAGCAGGGTGCAAGACCACCGAATTCAGGTGCAGTTTCCGACCAGTTCAAGCAGGATGCAAGGCCACCAAACTCAAGTGCAGTTTCCTGCCACTTCAAGCAGGGTGCAAGGCCAACAAACTCAAGTGCAGTTTCCTGCCACTTCAAGCAGGGTGCAAGGCCACCAAATTCAAGTGCACTTTCATGCCATTTCAAGCAGGGTGCAGGGCCACCAAACTGAAGCAGTTTCCTACCAGTTCAAGCAGGGTGCAAGGCCACCAAATTCAAGTGAAGTTTTATACCACTTCAAGCAGGGCGCAAGGCCATCAAATTCAAGTAAAGTTTCATACCATTTCAAGCAGGGTGCAAGGCCACCACATTCAAATGCAGTTTCATACCATTTCAAGCAGGGTGAAACCACCATAAATCCAAACAAAACACCACACTCACAGTTCAGTAGACATTCAGTGTGTTCAGTTGATTCACAGCTCAGACAGCCATGACCTCTCCCTCCCCCATCTTGCAGAGACTGAGCCACACCCACACTTCTGGGTTTTAGAATCCCTCCCCCCTCCCCCCGGAAGGGGCATGGCCTTCATGGTGTGATTGACAGGAGAGAGATTCTCAACATTTTTTAAACACTAATAACACTTTTATTTTTCATTGATGGGAAGAATCCTCTGCACCTGATGAGCAGAGTGGAACTGAGTAAGATGGCCGAAAATCACAGCCGTAAGTGGTAGTGTTTTATCTAAAATCAATACACAGTGCAAACAGGCAGCCTTGCCGGCAGTTTGTTCATTTTTTCATCCTTTTTGTTATTTTTAGCGTTTGTTTTAATGTTCTTCTGTTTGTTTTATTTGGGGGTCGGGGGTAACATTTTTTTCAGGTTCCTACCTTCCCAGAGATGTGATCAAGTTTTGGATCACATTCTCCGGGCTCTGCGGCCTACCATCGCTGGAGATGGAACCGCCTGGGACTGTCGTGAGCTCCACCGCGGGGCTCGGACTGACCATCGGAACGGATCCCTTGCCTGGGATCGCTCCCACCGCAGCCTGCGGACTTACCTTCAAGGGCTCACAGTCTCGGGAGAGGCTAGTCGGGAGCTCCAATACTGCAGAAGGTTCGTCCAGCCCCGACGCGAGGTTTGATCGCCCGTCACGGGGGAGCTGATAACCCCCCGATGTGGGAGCTGAACGCTTCAACGCGGAGGGCCCAAACGCCGCCGGCAACGGGACTCAAGACCGTCCCGTCAAGGCCCCCGACCAAGGAAGAGCAAAAGGAAAGGACTTGAACTTTATTTTCGCCTTCCATCACAGTGAGGAATGTGTTGGAGTCGCTGTGATGGATGTTTATGTTAAATGTGTTTTTGAGTCTGATGCTTTTTTTAAATTGTATGGCTGACCTGACCAGTGAATTTCACTGCACCAATTGGTGTATGTGACAATGAATGAACATGAACTTATTGCTATGGCTGTTTTATATTTCAGTATGTAGAAGATGACCTAATTCCACATTTTAGCAGTGAATTCTGCATTAGAATCACCGAGATATTTCAACGGTTCAATGGCACTTGATTGTCACATGTACCGAGGTACAGTGAAATTCTTTTCTGCGTGCAATTCTGTAAAATAGTGCATGCGATACTATATCTGTACACTATGGACGGCTTGATTGTAATCATGCAGAATTTTTTCACTGACTGGATAGCATGCAACAAAAAAGCTTTTCACTGTGAATTGGTGCATGTGACAATAATAAACTAAACTAAACTGATAAACTATAGAACATAGAACAGTACAGGACAGGAACATGTCCTTCGGCCCACAATGTCCATGCTGAACATGATGCCAAGGTAAACTAATCTCCTCTGCCTGCACGTGATCCTTATTCCTCCATTCCCCGCATATCCATGTGCCCATCTAAAAGCCTCTTAAACACCATTATTGTATTCACCTCCACCACCACCACCACCGGCAGTGTGTTCCAGGCACCCACTACCCCCTGTGTAAAAAAAACCTGCCCCGCTCATCTCCTTTAAACTTTGCCCCTCACATCATAAAGCTGTGCTCTCTAGTTTATGACATTTCCATCCTGGGATAAAAGGATCTGACTGCCTGCTCTGTCTATGCCTCTCGTTATTTTGTATATTTCTATCAGGTCTACCCTCAGCTGCCGAAATTCCAGAGAAAACAGACCAAGTCTGTCCAACCTCTCCTTATTGCATTTACCCTCGAATCCAGTTTAGAGGAAGATTGGCCAAAACTTTGGCAAATGGGACTAGCTTAGATTGGGTATCTCAGTCAGCATGGACGTTCATGTTAGAGATTCAGCATGGAAACAGGCCCTTTGGCCCACTAAATCCATGCTGAGCACCAATTACCCGTTCACTAGTTCTATGTTATCCCACTTTCGCAACTACTTATTGAGTAGAGACAATTTACAGAGGTCAATTAAATTACAAACCTACACATCTTTGGGATGTGGGAGAAAGTACCCAGAAAAACCCCACATGGTCAAGTCAAGTCAAGTCACATTTATTTATATAGCACATTTAAAAAACAACTCTCGTTGGCCAAAGTGCTTTACATTTGTTATAAGAATAGCACAACAAAACAAACTACATACATATATACATGTAGCCCTCACTCAGAGGACGTCAGGAAAGGCTTGGGAGTATAGATAAGTCTTTAGTCTTGACTTAAAAGAGTCGATGGAGGGGGCAGTTCTGATGGGAAGGGGGATGCTGTTCCACAGTCTAGGAGCTGCAACCGCAAAGGCGCGGTCGCCCCTGAGCTTATGCCTAGACCGCGGGATATTCAGCAGCCCCAAGTCGGCCGATCTGAGGGGCCTGGAGGTGGAGTGGTGGGTGAGAAGACTTTTTATGTAGGTGGGGGCAAGCCCATTGAGGGCTTTGTAGACATGGAGGAGGATCTTGAAGTTTATACGGAACCGCACAGGGAGCCAGTGGAGAGAGGCCAGGATCGGGGTGATGTGGTCCCTTTTTCGGGTGCCCATCAGGAGTCTCGCTGCGGCGTTTTGGACCAGTTGCAGGCGGGACTTGGAAGAATGGCTGATGCCAGTGTAAAGGTAGTTGCAGCAATCTAGGCGGGAGGAGATGAATGTGTGGATGATCTTTTCGAGGTCATCAAACTGGAGGAATTGTTTTATTTTAGCTATCGTCCGAAGCTGAAAGAAGCTAGCTTTTACCACGGCATTGACTTGTTTGTCAAATTTCAGTGCTGAGTCAAATATCACGCCAAGGTTTTTGACGTGAGGTTTGAGTAGTGGGGTTAGGCTTCCAAGACTGCCTGCTATCATTTTGATTGAGTCCGAGGGGCCGAGAAGGATGACCTCAGACTTACTCTCGTTTAGTTGGAGGAAATTCTGGGCCATCCAGCACTTTATATCCTCGAGGCAGCGGGTAAGGTTAAACAGATTTGATTGGTTTTTGGGCTTCAGGGGGAGATAGAGTTGGGTATCGACTGCATAGCAATGGAAGGAAATGCCGTGCCTTTCAATGACTTGACCTAAGGGGAGCTTATACAGGGAGAAGAGAATGGGGCCAAGGATGGAACCTTGTGGAACCCCACAGCAGAGATTAGCTGGGGAGGAGAATGAGTTGCCTATGTTCACAGGGAGAACTTGCAGACTCCACACAGACAGCACCCGAGATCAGGATCAGAGCCGGGTTTCTGGTGCTGTGAGGCAGCAACTCTACCCCTGTGCCACAGAGTCATGGCGTACATGTGATATGTGGGATACTGATTAAAAAAGGGACAAAATCAGTTATAATTTTAGTTCGGGGTCTAACAAGCAGTTAGAAATTTCTGCAATAAAAATGTGCAGAAAGCCCTCGTAATCTGCAAAAATTCAATGAGCTAAATGAGCTAAACTCTATGACGTGTCATACGTTCTACAGGCATTTAGAGTAATAGAGTCATACAGCGTGGAAACAGGCTCTTTGGTCCAACTTGCCCACACTGACCAACATGTCCCATCTACACGTCCCACCTGCCTGTGTTTGGCCCATATCCCTCTAAACTTATTCTATCCATGTAACTGTTTCTTAAACATTGTTTTAGTTTAGAGATACAGGATGGAAACAGGCCCTTCGGCCCACCGGGTCCGCGCCGACCCGCGATCCCCGCACATTAACACTATCCTACACCCACTAGGGACAAATTTTACGTTTACCAAGCTAATTGAACTACAAACCTGTACGTCTTTGGAATGTGGGAGGAAACTGAAGATCTCGGAGAAAACCCACAGGGAGAACGTACAAACTCCGTACAGACAGCACCGTAGTCAGGATCGAACCCGGGACTCCGGCTGCTGCATTCGCTGTAAGGCAGCAACTCTACCGCTGTGCCACCGTGACTGCAATAGCACCTGTTTCAACTACTTCCTCCAGCAGCGTTCAATATACCCACCACCCATTGTGTAAAAATGTTACCCCTCAAATTCCTATTCAATCTTTTCCCCCTTCACTTTAAACACTTCTTGGGGTGATAGAGAAAACAGGTCCTTTGGCCCAACTTAGGAGACCCGGGTTCAATCCCGACCTCAATGATCAGCATGGATATCAGTGGCCAAAGGGCCTGTTTCCATAATATATCTCCAAACTAAACTAAAAGCGGAACTGTTGATTTCTGCTGCCTTGTGCACAGCTAGAAGTTCAATACACCTTAGACATTACAGAGGTCTCTGATTCCATTCTCCCAGAGAGAAATAAATTCCGCAGTATGAAAAGATTTCAGTCTGCTAAGTCAAAGGCAATGACATCCGTGAAATTGCCCTTCCCAGATTCTGCATGGGGGAACGAGCGGACCAATGTTCATTTTAAACTTGTCTTTGATTGGGTGAGCAAGCCTCCAGTCTATGCAACACTCTGCTACAGGTCACTGCCTGACATTGCTCACCATGGAACAAACAAACAGAACAAAAAGCAACCTGCACCCGCTTCCAGCTACATCCCCTAGATCCTCTGCGGGAAGCCATTCCTGTAGACAGATGGGAGAGAGGGAAAGGGGGAGAGGGAGAGAGGGAATGGGGAGAGGAGAGAGATAGAAAGATGGAGAGGGAGAGAGAGAGGGAGAGAGGGAGAGAGTGAGAGGGAGAGAGGGAGAGAGTGAGAGGAGGAAAGAGAGTGGGAGAGAGGAGAGAGGTAAGATGGAGAGGGAGAGAGCGAGAGAGAGAATGAGAGGGAGAGAGAGAGGGAGAGAGTGAGAGAGGGAGAGAGAGGGAGAGAGGAGAGAGGTAGAGAGATGGAGAGGGAGAGAGGGAGGGAGAGAGGGAAGGAGAGAGGGAGGAGTAGAGGGAGTGTGAGCGGGAGGGAGTTTGAGGGGGAGGGAGGGAGACAGGGAGAGTGAGAGAAAAAAAATCACATTTTATCCCCGCACTTTAATGATCAAACATTGGCGTGGCAGGACCGACATCTGAAGTCAATTCAAAATGCAGTAGATAAAGGAGATAAGAGGTCGCAATCATTTGCCAGAATCGGTGCCTGAGATATCATGTACGCAGTGTGTACTGGTGTGGTACTAAGGGACGTGCTAATTAAAAGAAAAAAGGATTCTGACACTTGAAGCAGGGATCAATATTTAGCAGTATAATCAGCATTTGCAGATGGTTTGACAATGTCATCGTACATGTTGTAACTATCCATTATTCTTCCAAAAAGAGTGAAAGCAGGCTAACAGGCTGCCTGGAAGGTATCATGAATCACAGAAAGCTGTGTCTGCTATGCTTCCAAGTGCCTTTCTTTTCATCTTCATTTATCCTGGGAGAGAAGACAGCCACAAAAGTGCAGCTACATGGCAGTACCGTCTTCCCAAAGACACAATAACAGGCAACAGATGACGGCTGCTACTTCACGGAAAAACAATTACCGGTGATTGAAAATATAAATGTACAATTCCTCGGTCTGACCAGCGCCAGAGAAATTCATACATTCTGGTCTAGCCTGTAACCCTTTCCACCACCGCAAAGCTCTTCTCGTTTTGCATTAACACAAATGAACAAGGGGTTCGTAGCAACTAGTAAGAGACCCATGACTGTTTTTGTTTTATAAATGTTGAGCAGAACAAAATATACTAGCGTGGTATATTGGCAGACTGTGTTATTATCACATCACAAGCAGGGGAACCACTCTTAGCGAAATATTCGCGGAGTGTAAAATTCTCCAAAGCATTGTCATAATATATAGTTTAGTTTAGTTTAGAGATACAGAATGGAAACAGGCCCTTCGGCCCACCTAGTCCATGCCGAACATCGATCACCCATTCACACAATGTGTAGGAAGGAACTGCAGATGTTGGTTTAAACCGAAGATAGACACAAAATGCTGGAGAAACTCAACGGGCCAGGCAGCATCTCAGGAGAGAAGGAATGGGCGATGTTTCCTATTCCTTCTCTCCAGTACTGAGTTACTTCAGCATTTTGCACCCATTCACACTTGTTCTATGTTATCCCACTTTCTCATCCACTCCCTACACACAAGGAGCAATTTACAGAGGACCAATTAACCTACAAACCTTTTATTTATTTTCTTACAGAACATGCTTCCCCGCTCTTTGCTTTGAATTTAAATAACATATTTATTTTATTGAACGAATGAATACTTGTAATTAAAAAAAATTGCAACAAGGAATTGAAGCTTATTTAAACCAACTGGTTCTGGAAAACAAATGGATTCACTAATGAATTACTCTCTCCAAGAATTTGAAGAGAAAAGATTTTAAGCAAGAAATTAAAATAAAATTGTCAGCACCAATCCTGCTTAGTCATTGGGTATTTAAACACTTACCATTAACCATTTAGCTACTTGTCCAACCTGCCTTCATTATTTTAACCTTTGTTATTTTAAAATATTATTTGAGAAATCTTTACTGTCCTAATTTTAAACATTAGATTTCTTCAGTGTGTAAACTCGTGAAGTCAATTAAATTAATTACTCTCTCCAAGAATGTGAAGAGAAAATAAAATAAAATTGTCAGTACCAGTACCAATTGAATAGTGAAAGGCCTGGATAGAGGGGATGTGGAGAGAATGTTTCCACTAGTGGGAGAGTCCAGGACAGGCCTCAGCCTCAGAATAAAAGGACGTACCTTTGGAAAGAAGATGTGGAGGAATTTCTTTAGTCAGAGGGACATGAATCTGTAGAATTCTTTGCTACAGATGGCGTGGAGGTCAATATTTTTAAGATGGAGATTGACAGATTCTTGATTAGTATGGGTGTCAGGGGTTATGGGAAGGCAGGAAAATGGGGATGAGAGGAAAGATAGATCAGCCATGATTGAATGGTGTAGCAGACTTGATGGACCAAATGGCCTGATTCTGCTCTTAGAACATGAACTTATGAACAATTCCATTTAATCATTGAGTATTTAAACACATACCATTAACCCTTGAGCTACTTGTCCACCATTTAGCCGATTGAATTTAGCCTTTGACATTTTAAAACATAAATTGAGAAACCTTTGTTATTCTAATTTTAAACATTAGATTTCTCAGCATATAAACTTGTGAAGTCAATTTTATTTACAATATGAAGTTCGAAAGACCTGGAAAGATACAGCCACAACATAAATTACGACCGGACAAATGTATACCTGCACTTGTTTTAACATTGGCGTTAATGAATGGAAGGATCTTTAAACTGATGGAAGGAAAGGCTTGATTTCTACGACAAATGAGTTCATTAGAAAAAGTAATGTCATATATTTCTCATTTAGGGATATTTTTATATTTCAGTAATGTTATTGCACAGGGGTAGCAACTTCGAAGCAATGCTGATATTATTTTCAAATGGAAAGGAAGTGTAGAAATGTTCCGAAGCTTGTGTTCTACTTGTCGGTATCTCTCTGACTCAAGTGCCTTCGCAACGAGACGCTGACACGAGCAATGGGACTGACTTTCCCCAAGTAGCACTAATTAACAGCAGTCCCACTGTGCTGTCCGGTGAGAGTGGCTGCTTCTGTCTGATGGCAGCAAATGGTCGAAGATTTGTCGGCTGAAATGGCATAACAAAGGCTCAAAGGGGAAAATGCAACAGAAAAAAGAACCACACTTTACACCACAATGGAGGGACAACAGAACCAGCCAAAGACCTATCAAAACGAATAGCAGAATAAATTGAATATCAAATTATATAATTACACACTGCAATTTATCTAAGTCAACATTTTTATTTGATTTATTATAATCTTTCAAAGATTTAGCACCACTAGTTAATTATCCAGTTCCATTATAATATGAAGAATTTGAAGAGAACACATTTTAAGCAAAAAAAAATTTAAATAAAATTGTCACTAACAATTGTATTTAACCATTAGCTGTTTAAACATTGACCATTAACTCTGCAGTGACTAGTCTGACATGCCATCACTAATTTAGTCTTTGAAAGTGTAAAATATGAATTGAGAAGATATTGCTTTTCTACTTTTAATTGTTAGAGTTCTAAGTGTATTAGTGAAGTTAACTTTCTTCACATTATAAAGTTCCCAAGACCTGGAAAGATTACAGGCGCAGCATAAAATATCATAGGAATGTCATAACTGGCAATAATGGGTTTACAGCTAAAAAATAAAACAAAAGAGTTTGAAACTAAGGCAAAAATACTGCTCGGAGCTGGTATTTTGTTATTAATTACATTTGAAGGATGATAATTAATTTATAATTGAAGTATTAAAAAAAAAATATGAATATGTTTTTTAAAATCTTTTGGAAGATTGTATGTTCTCTGCAGTATTTGATGGTAATGTCTGCTGGTACAAATTGAAATGAATCCCAGTTACCATCCTTGCACTAAATGTTATTTCTTGCACTAAATGCTATTCCGGTTATCCCCTTTACCACTGTGGATGGCTCGATTGTAATCATGTATTGTCTTACAGCAGACTGGTTGGCATGCAGCAAAAGCTTTTCACTGCACCTCGGTACATGTGACAATAAACTCAACTCAACTCAATTAAACTTAATTCAATTCCACTCAATAGATATCAGTATTATTGTTTGCCAAACACACTATGCACTTCCTAAGATGTTAAGTTTTATTAATGCATGTGCTCAGTAGTAAAGTTACTTGATATAAAATATCAACTGTAAATTATACAACTACATCTTTCACATATAAACATTTATTTGGAGTATTGTGTACAGTTCTGGTCACCTCATTTACACGAAGGATGTGGAGGCTTTCGAAAGGGTGCAGAGGAGGTTTACCAGAATGCTGCCTGGATTAGGGTGTATTAGTTACAGGGTGAGGTCAGATAGACTTGAATCATTTTCTCTGGAATATCGGAGGTTACGGGGAGACCAGATAGAAGTATAGAACATTATGAGAGGCATAGATAGACAGACAGAACCCTTTTCCCAGAAAGGTCCAATTATATAGGGCATAGTTTTAAGATGAGAGGGGCAAAGTTTAAAGGGCATGTTCTTGGGCAAGGGTTTGAGTGCCTGGAACGTGCTTCCAGGGATGGTAGCTGAGGCAGATACGAAAATGGCATTAAAGAGACATGGATAGACACATCGATATGTAGGAATGGAGGTATACGGATTATGTGCAGGCAGATAGGAGGTGACCTTGGCATCATGTTCGGCACAGACATTGTGGGCCGAAGGGCCTGTTCCCATGCTGTAGTGTTCTAAGTTCTATATTTGTAGATTGTTTTATCTGAGACATGCAAATGACAATACGTTTGTTTCTTTTGGTTCACAAACATTTGTAAATAACAGGATCCACCATCTCTATTCAGTGATAATGTATGTGCGCTTAAAGTAGAAGTGAATTAAACTTGAAGGAACTATTTCAAACAAACACAGCTGGGCTTATGCCTTGATTGAGATGTTCAATTTCATCGTTGTATTTCAGATTGTAATCGTTTGCATGCCAATGAATTGCAAGATCAATGATGGGTGAATACAAAAAAACAATAATTGAAGGATATATATTAGTTGTTAATTAGTTTAGTTTTAGTTTGGTTTAGAGATGCAGTGCGGAAACTGGCCATTCGACTCACCGAGTATGTGCCGACCAGCGATCACCCCGTACACTAGCACTATCCTACACACTCGGGACAATTTTACAATTTTTTAACCAAAAACCAATTAAGCTACGAACCTGTACATCTTTGGAATGTGTGAGGAAACCGGAGCAAACCCAGGTGGTCTCATGGAGAATATACAAAATCCATACAGACAACACTCAAGGTTAGGATTGAACTGGGTCTCTTGCTCTGTAAGGCTGCAACTCCATTGCTGTGCCACTGTGCTGCCCCTAAATTGTACAAGTCTTTAGACAACCAGGTTCTGTACATATACTTTTGTGTTAACAAAGAATGGCCAAGAATATTTTAGGTAACTTCTACAAACACCTCCTTTCCTTCTCCCCTTTCTCCCCCCAATATCTCTCCCCCTTTACCCTACCCCTCATGCCTCTCCCTAAACCCTGGTTGACCTTGCACCAGTTTCCTCCCCCCTCATCCCGACACTCGCCCGATGGCCCATTTGTTGTGTATTTGAAACCCAGTGAAACTGAATTCTGTTTAGTATCGTTTAGTTTTGAGATACAACGTGGAAACATGCCCTTTGGCCCACCGAGTTCGCATCTACCCTTACACTAGTTCTATCCTACACTCTAGGGGTAAGAAGCCAATTAACCTACAAACCCGTACCTTTGGGAGGAAACCGGAGCATGCGGAGATAACCCATGGTCACAGGGAAAACGTGCAAACTCTGGATAGACAGCGTCCATAGTCGGGATCAAACACAGGTCTAGTGCTGTGAGGTAGCAACTCTACTGCTATGCCACTGTGCCTCTGTTGTATGACTTAAATTTGTTTTTGCGATAAAGTTTGAATTAATGGTCTAAATGTATTCCTAAGAAAACCCCACTCGGAGAAAATATTGAATTCATGTTAATATTGGTGCTAAACTATTTGTAATTTTTTTCTGAGATAATATGCATTTGCAAAATTGATTTCCTTTCTCTAAGTAGGGGAATGCTTTTGCACTTGTTGCTAAATTGCAACAATGAACCATTTGTTTGCATGATATAATGATATAAATGATTGTGTTTGTGATTGAACAATGCTCCTGTGATCTAATAATGTTGGTGTATGCCGATGAGAAAAGGTATAAAGGTTTAACCTGATTTCTCGTTAACATAGAACTCTAAGGTTTTAACCTGACTTTTTGTTTCTGTTAAGATAGCATTTTGACAAATGTCATTAATATAGGTGAGATATCACATCTCTCGTATATACATGGTCAGAGAAACACAGGCAATTGGCAATGCACCTGTCATGGTTCATCAGAAAGGGACACATTATCAGGATGAACTACACCCTTGATAAACAAGTAGATTTAAATTTCACTACTCCAGTACTATAGTCATAATGACGTATAATCAGATTTCTACAAATGCGGCCTCATCCTGTCTTCAACAATGAATTCCAGTGCGGTATCAGTATACCATTGTATCGGAAGCACAACCTATCATTTCAAAAGTGTCAATTATTTTATCACTGCATGAAGTTCAGACAACATTAACAATTGGAAAGCTTCTAACTAATATAAAAATAATTTTATTAGATTTTTTCTCACATATTTCACAAAGAGTATATATAAAAGACCCCCTTTATACATCATATGTAGAATTAGTGATTTTAATGTCATCGCACATATACAAAATATCTTAAAAAGACATGTTATATATCATATATAATCATATATACAAAAGACATTTTAACTAGAATTAAAATAATGTTATAATATGTTGTCACATATATATAAAATATGTATAAAACATTTTATATTTTATCATATATAATCATATATACACAGGCATTTTAACTCAAATTAAAATAATTTTATATGTTGTCACACATAAAAATAAATCCATATTTTATTTATCATATATAATCATATATATAAAGATCTTAACCAGAAGTTTAAAAAAATGAGAATATATTATCACACCTGTACAACATGTACACATATGTACAATATGTACACATGTACATGCAGCAAGCAAGAATTTCATTGTCCTATCTGGGACATGACAATTAACTCTATTGACTTGATATATGTATATTACATTTTATATATCATATATAATCATATATACCAAAGACAATTAACTAAAATTCAAATGGTTTGGAAGTCAGCCTGCAACTAGAGGTTACCTGTAACAAGACTAAGCTGTGTTAAACAATCGAGATTAGTTAATTTGTTGATGTACATACAATGAAGCAGTTTCAACCAGTGCACTGGACCCGTTTCACCATCTGTGTTTAATAACATTGCCTTTTTGAAGATATTAATGCAAAGATCTTCAGAAAATAAATATAGAAGTTAAATTGAGACCACTCCTTACCTCCATCACCCCAAACTTGCTTTCCTTTTCTTTAGGTAAATATTATGTGTAGTAATTAGCTGAAGGGAAATATGTTTTGGTA
Organism: Leucoraja erinaceus; assembly: GCF_028641065.1. Lineage (NCBI taxonomy): Eukaryota > Metazoa > Chordata > Chondrichthyes > Rajiformes > Rajidae > Leucoraja > Leucoraja erinaceus. The sequence goes on along the minus strand of NC_073383.1, from coordinate 28,812,161 downwards.
ATCATGTTTCAAGAACATTGTAGATATGGAATTGAAGCATATGATTGTAGAAAAAAAAGAAACAAAGTGCTGGAGTAACTGTGTTGCACCATCTCTGGAGCAAAGTAGATGGGACTAGGGGAAAATAAGTGTTCGGCATGGACTTGTAGGGCAATTAAATTGAATCTCTTGATCTTGTGATGGCCTGTTTCCGTGCTGTAATTGTTATATAGTTATATGGTTAAAGTGTTGCACCATCTCTGGAGAATATGGATAGGTGACGTTTTGTCAACAAACTTGAATTTCTTTTTCATGGTCCCCTCATTCAAATCATTGATTGGGAATGTCAGCAATTGAGATTTGAGGCAGCACAGTGGCACAGCGGTAGAGTTGCTGCCTTACAGGGCCAGTGACCCGGGTTTGATCCTGACTACTGGTGCTGTCTATACGGAATTTGTACATTCTCCCAGCGACTGCTTAGGTTTCCTCCGGGTGCTCCAGTTTCCTCCCAAACTCCAAGACCTGCAGGTTTGTAGGTTAATTGTCTTCGGTAAAATTGTAAATTGTCCCTAGTGTTTAGGATAGTGCTAGTGTTCGGGGATCGCTGGTCGGCGCCAACTCGGTGGGTCAAAGGGCTTGTTTCCACGCTGCATCTCTAAAGTATAATGTCTAAAGCAAAGGCTGTGGGATCCCATTGTCAGTTTGCCAATCCAGAAATGATCAGCTTATTCTCACTAACAAGGACACAAAGTGCTTGAGTAACTCAATGGGTCAGGCCGCATCTCTGGAGAATGTGGACAGGCGATGTTTTGTATACTTCTTCAGACTTTGTATTCAGTGTTATGATTGTGATACTTATAGTATCTGGAAACTAGATCTTTGAAACATATTGTGTACTTTTAAGAAAGTAGTAAGAATAAGATCTGAACATGAGTTTAGCTTTTTGTCATGTGTCCCGAGGTACAGTGAAAAGCGAAGATCGAGACAAAAGGCTGGAATAACTCAATGGGCCAGGCGAGACTGATCAATGGGTCAGCTTTTCCTTTTTTCCAAAGATGCTGCCTGACCTGCTGAGTTACTTCAGCTTTTTGTGTCTATCTTTGGTTTAAACCAGCATCTGCAGTTCCTTCCTACAGTAAAAAGCTTTTGTTGCGTGCTAACCAGTCAGCGGAAAGACGATGAATGATTGCAATCGAGCCATCCACAGTGTACAGATACAGTGTACAGATACAGGGAAAAACGTGAATAACATTTAGTGCGAGATGAAGCCAGTGTAGTCTGATCAATGATAATCCGAGGGTTTCCAATGAGATAGATAATAGCTCAGGACCGCTCTCCAGTTGTTGGGAGGATGGTTCAGTTGCCTGATAACAGCTGGGGAGAAACTATCTCTGAATCTGGATCTGTGGTAAAGATCTTATTCTCATTATAGAAATATATAGGAACATTATAGAAAATATATGAAAGTCTGTACGGAAAGCTGTCACAATAACTAGAATAATATTAAATCACTTTAAGAGAACACAGAATACAGAAAACAGCTTTAATTTTTGCGTTTTTATGCGCTGCTCTTTTATTGAGGGAGTTGCTATCTGTGTAACAACACAAAGTGAATTGCTCTCTCTATTCTGAGCTACTTGTACATTTTCAGGCATAGCAACAACCTATTATACGTTTTAACTCTTTAACTGATGTCTTGTGTTTAGCCAAATCGAGTTAACATCATCCTTCCAGAAGGGGACATTACAATAAATGGACTTTGATTCAATTTTAATGAAAAAGCACAATTTTCAGATTATTTATTTAAGAGAATAAAAATGGTGCCCTTGTCTCTATCAAGTTGTCCAAAATACATCATGACATTGAGTACACAAGTCAAATTGAATCTTGCAAAGCCACACATTTCATTAATGCATTACTATTAAATATTTCCCTCGGTATCCTTAATATTAGCTGACTATTAAAACAATCAGCTCAGTGGAATTTGAATCATTGACCAATATTTTAAAATCTATGTAATTTATTGTGGTATTAGATTAGCCAAGCAATACTAATTGAATTTTAGGTTCTAAATTATTAAGCATGTGATCCAATTTTAAGAAAATATATTATGATTTTTGGTATTGTAACTTGTAGATTTTAAAAATAAGGTGCTTTCTGTACGTTTTAGACAAACAGCTCTTCATAATTGAGAGTCATACAGCATGGAAACAGGCCCTTTGGCCTAACCTGTCCATGCCGACCATGATGCCCCATCTAAACTAGTTCAATTTGCCTGTGTTTAGCTCATATTCTTCTAAACCTTTCCTGTGCTTGTATCTGTCCAAGTGCCTTTTAAATGCTGTTATGGTACCTGCCTCAACTACCTACTCTGGAAGTTCCTTCCATATACCCAACTCTACCGCTGCGCCACTATGCACCCCTGTTTCAAACCCTCTAAGTGAAAGAGTTGTCCTTCAAGTTCGTATTAAATCCGTGTCTGACCAAGTCCACGCAAATCAGCGATCACCCTGTACACAAGCACAATCCTACACACTAGGGACAACCTACAACCTACAAACTTGTATGTCTTTGGAATGTGGGAGGAAACCGGGATACCCGGAGAATGACCATGTGGTCACCTGGCGAACGTACAAACTCCGAACAAACAGCACCTGTAGTCAGGATTGAACCCAGCTCTCCGGCGTTGTAAGGGAGCAACTCTACCGCTGCGCAACTGTGCACTGCTGTTTCAAACCTCTGATCTGCTCAAATATGAAAGTCCAAATGACTTGGTCACTTTTGGAACGTGGAGGTAGAAAACCTAGAAATGTGGAGTGCAGCTGGCTCCATGGTTTCAGCCAAAGTAGGCTGATGCATACATGCTGACACTTAAGTGCGGTCCTGACTCTATAAAAAATCAACACCGTTTGAATGAAAGATAGACATAAAATGCTGGAGTAACACAGCTGGTCAGGCAGCATCTCTTCAGAACATGGACAGATGACATTTCAGGTCTGGATCCTTCATCAGCAACCGACCCAAAACGTCACCTCTCCACGTTCTGAAGAGATGCTGCCTGACCCGCTGAGTTACTCCAGTATTTTGTATCTATCTTGGGTATAAACCAGCATCTGCAGTTCCTTTTTTATCACTATAAGAATGAATGAACTTTATTTAAGTTCATAGTTTCTAATGTGTTTCAACGTTACTATAAAAAATATATTTGTTTTTAATTATTTATTTGTATTTCTGTTTTTAAATCCTTCTGGCTACAACAAGAGCTTGAAACCTTTGGCAGATCTTACTCTGTAGGAGCATTGGTGCACCTTGGTCAATGCTATTGCTCCACCCAGGGCATGTTTCTCTTTATGAGGGTCCCACAAATAGCAAGGTGCAGATCATAAGGTTCTCTGCTTTTGCAAATGGTAAGTTTAGATAGTTAGTTTAGTTTATTGTCATGTGTACCGAGGTACAGTGAAAAGGTTTTTGTCACGTGCTATTCAGTCAGCGAAAAGACCATTACTTGATTACCATCGAGCCGTCCACAGTGTACAGATACAGGATAAAGGGAATAACGTTTAGTGCAAGGTAAAGTCCAGTAAAGTCTGATTAAAGATAGTCCGAGGGTCTCCAATGAGGTAGATGGGAGGATAGGACTGCTATCTGGTTGGTGATAGGATGGTTCAGTTGCCAGATAACATGCATCACTACTAAACTAAACTAAACTAAACTAAACTAAACTAAACTAAACTAAACTAAACTAAACTAAACTATTCTAAACTAAACTAAACTAAATTAAATTAAACTGAACACTGTTCAAATCACTCAGGTATTTTGAAAGCACACACCAGAAGACTCAGGGACAGTTTCTTCCCCTCTGTTACCAGTCTTTTGACCGGTGCTTCCTTAAGCTAAGGTACTGTCCGATTCACCTCTACCCCATTGAGGACATTGGACTTTGTCTCTGGAACTGATGTACTACAATGCTGAGAACTACGTATATTCTGCACTCTGTATCTTCCCCTTTGCTCTACATATTGTACTTAAGTTTGGATTGATTGTATTTATGAATAGTATGACCTAATTTTAATGGGGCAGCATGCAAAATAAAGCTTTTCTCTGCACCTCGGAACCATATTCTGGGCTGTAACTTTCCCTTCGCGCTACTTGTTGTACTTGAGTTTGATTTAATAAAATTTATATATAGTATATCTGATCTGTTTGGATTGCATTCAAAACAACACGTTTCACTGTACCTCAGTAGCTGTGACAATAATAAACCTAAACCTAATCCGATTTATAGTCAGAGAGCTCAGCAATTCCATACCTAGTTCTACATTGCAGCTCTCCATATATTGAACTGACATTTGATTGATTGAAGAACTTATTACTCACGAGGTGCCATGTTATGGGGAATACAGGATCAACCTTTTCTACATGGCGATTGAGAACTATCATTGCAATATTGCTTCCCAGAACGTTACTGAATAACCTTGGTTAAAATCTGCAGTAATATTGGTGGAAGGCAAGGCATACGTTTTTAGTTTATAGTTTTGTTTGGAGATACAGCACGGAAACAAACCTTAGGCCCACTGAGTCTGCACCGAACACTATCCTATGCACTAGGGACAACTTAACAATTTTTACCAAAGCCATTCAACCTACAAACCTGTACATCTTTGGAGTGTGGAAGAAAATCCGAGCTCCAGGATAAAAGCCATGTGGTCACGGAGAGAATGTACAAACGCTGTACAGACAGCACCCATAGTCAGGATCGAACCTGGGCCTCTGGCGCTGCAAGGCAGCAACTCTACCACTACGCCACCATGCCACCCTGTAACTATATAACCAAAACCCAAACAAATAAGTTGCTTAGATGTTGGCAGTTCAAACCCGAACACTTAAAATGCCTGCTCTTAACATTACAATGTCGACACATATCTCCAAATTTACTCTCCTAATATGTCCTGCACATTCAAGCTTCTTCACTGCTGATAAATATTTGTATTACCTTTAATAAATAAAGTAGGCATGGAACTGCATTGGAAGATACTGCTTTCAGAATTTAAGGATATCTTTATTTGCCAACTCAAATCCATTCTTTTGACAGAATTTGTTTTCCTGCAATCTTGGCAAGGCGTGTGAGCAGAGGTGTCTGTGAGTTCATATCCTCACCACCAGGTTAGTGATTATATGCAATCACTGTTCCTTTATGAGAGAGAGAGAGAGAGAGATGGAGAGAGAGAGAGAGATGTGGAGAGAGAGTGGAAGACGGAGTGAGAGAGGGAGAGTGGGAGAGGGAGTGGCAGAGAGGAAGAGAGAGAGAGAGGGAGTGGGAGAGACAGTGGGAGAGAGAAATAGACGGAGGGAGAGAAGGAGATAGAGAGAGAGGGTGAGAGGGAGAGTGGGAGAAGAGGAGAGAGCAAGGGAGAGGAGAGATGGGGGAGAAAGGGAGAGGAAGAGAGACAGAGCGAGAGAGAGCGAGAGAGAGAGAGAGAGATTTATTGTCATATGTACTGAAACGGAATAATGAAATTCTACTTGCAGCAGCAGATTTGTAAACAGAATTCAATAGATAATATTAAAAACAAACAAGAAAAAACGCAGTTCAATAAATAAAAAAACAATATAGAGCAAAAACAAAACACAAAGTCCCCAGTGCGACCTAGGCAGTTCCTAGCGTGGAGTTTAGTTGGCGTTTGTGGTGTTCAAAGCCTGTGGTTGTAGGGAAGAAGCTGTTCCTCAACCTGGAGGTCATTATTTTCAGGCTCCTGTACCTTCTTCCCGATGGTAGGAGTGAAATGAGAGCGTGGCCAGTGTTGTGTGAGTCCTTGATGCTGGCTGCCTATTTGAGACTGCGACTCCTGTAGATCCCTTAGGATGTATAACGTTACAATCAATGCAAATATTGAAATTAATCTTCATTGACAGACTTCAATAACTGATGCCTGGCTGTGAAAATAACCTCTAGACATTGACTCTAGAGTTGGACCATTAATATACAGGGGGGAGAAATGTCCCTCAAATTGTTAGACAGTGTGATCACCTAAAGTCGTTATTTCTGCAACCCATGTCACGTTTCATTAGCTGTTGTATTTTGAGCATTCACCTGTTGGCTAACTTTAGTGATACAGCAAGTAAACAGGCCACTCAGCTCACCGAGCCCGCACCGACCAGCAATCACCCGTTCACTAGTTCTATCCTGCACACTATGGACAATTTATAGTTTGGAGAAGCCAATTAACCCACAACCTTGCATGTCTTTGGTCTGTGGGAGGAAACCGGAGCACCCAGACCACAGGGAGAACGTGCAAACTCCCCACAGACAGCATCCGAGGTCAGGATCGAACTTGGGTCTCTGGCGCTGAGAGGCTGCAACTCTACCACTGTGCCACCGTGCAGCCCCAATAAGAGATGTTAAATGCACTGTACAGTAATGTCTGTGTACTGCACTATGTCTCTGCAAATGGTTAGGACAGAAATTTGAAGAGAACTTAATTTCAGAAGTGAAACAGGAGGCACAGCTGTACACTACCGTAGAACCAGTTTCCTCCCACATCCCAAAGACACGCAGGTTTGTAGGTTAATTGGACTTTGTAAATTGCCCCTAATGTGTAGAATACAATTAGTGTGTGGGTGATCGATGGTCTGTATTTATCTGGCGTATCTGATTCGTGACACATTTCTATGATACGGTTTCCAAACTTCAGAGAGAAACCCTTAAAGGAAAGTGACCTGTTTAATCGTCATATGATCCTGACTATATAATAAACGCAGACACAAAGTGCTGGAGTAACTCAGCGGATCAGGCAGCATCTCTGGAGAAAAAGGATGGGTGACGATTTGGGTCGTGACCATTCTTCAGATAACATTAATATGGTAATGAGGTGGCTGACTGTTTCTAGCTCATGTGAAAAGCAATAAGATTCTAGGAAAAGCTTTAGTACGTTGCAACATTTGAGAATTGCAGCCTAATATTGAATCGAAATAAATTCTAACCTGCCACCACTTTGAAAGGCTACAAGAGGAATGTATCTTTTCTAGGTTACAGAGATTTCAGTAACATGAGTCACTAAAGTAAGGTTAATATGTGTTCCATTGGACTGCAGCCTCCTAATTCATAAGCTTACAATATCCATATCGAATCAATGGCCGAGAAAGCACACCAACGCCTCTACTTCCTTAGGGGCCTGTCCCACTTCGATCGCCGGAGCCGTATGGAGTTGTGTGGGGCTGATCCGGACATCGCGCGGGGCTCCGAAAAACTGACACTGTCCAAAAATCCCGAGTGGCAACGGCCTGTCGGCCCGCAGCCGCATTGAGGCCGTACGCAGCGCCTCGACGGGCGTACGCAGCGTCTCGACGCCATAAGCAGCGTCTCGACGCCGTACCCAGCGTCTGGACGGCTCAAGCCACCATGTTTGGTCGAGCTCGCCGCATACAGTCGCATGCTTTGGTCGAGCACGCCGCAAACAGTCGCATGCTGGTGGGACAGGCCCTTTAGGATGTTCGACATGTCCTGAACAACTCTCACCAACTTCTACTGATGCTCCGTAGAAAGCATTTTATCGGGATGCATCACAGCATGGTTTAGGAACAGCTCCATCTAAGACCACAAGAAATTGCACAGAGCTGAGTCTCACACCAGTCACTCCCTCCTCTCCACTCTCCCATCAGGCAGGAGGCACAGAAGTGTGAAAACGCACACCTCCAGATTCAGGGACAGTTTCTTCCCCCAACTGAACCATCCTGTTGTCACCAACTAGAGAGCAGTCCTGAGCTACCATCTTCCTGATTGGTGACATTTGAACTGTCTTTAATTGGACGTTACTGGACTTTATCTTGCATTAAATGTTATACCCTTTATTCTGTATCTGTACACTGTAGATGACTTGATTGTAATCATGTATAGTCTTCCCGCTTAAACAAAAAAGCTTTTTCACTGTACGTCGGTACATGTGATAATAATAATACATATAACAATAATTCTCTGTTTAGATCTTTGTTGCAGATAGCACTACAGATTTCTGGTAACTGATCTTTAACTCGTAAGTTTGGACATGGTAATTGTGTAATGTGGCAAGAAAAAAGGAATAAAAAACATGAATAAAAGAAATAGAGTCATGGCGTTATAAAGTCATAGCGTCATACACATGGAAACAGGCATTTCGGCCCAACTCATCCATGCCGACTAAAATGCCGCACGTCACATTTCCCCATGCTTGGCCCATTTCCCTCTAAACCTTTCCCAGCCATGTACCTGTCCAGGTGTCCAGTTAAATACTGTTGTAGTATCATAAAATTAATCCAAATAACATGTATAAAATTACAGCACAAGGAAAGACCAAAGTCGCATTAAAGCAATTTACAAAACAGTGGTGCAGCGGTAGAGGTGGTGCCCCACAGTGCCGGAGACCTGGGTTCGATCCTGACTATGGGTGCTGTCTGTACGGCATTTTACGTTCTACCCGTCACCACGTGGGTTTTGCTCTGGTTTCCTACCACACTACAAAGACGTGCAAGTTTGTAGGTTGCACGTAAAATTGTAAGTTGTCCCTGGTATGTCGGATAGTGCTAGTGTACGGGGTGATCGCTGGTCGGCGCGGACCCAGTGGGCCGAGGGGCCTGTTTCCACGCTGTATCTCTAAAGTCTAAAACCAGAACTCCACCATTCGTTGAAATCTCTGCTGTCAGAAGGAAGTTTCAACGAAGGCTGCGATGATTGAAGTGGTTAATTGGGATGCAAAGGCTAGGATAATTCAGACATGTGTAGAACGGGAGAACTATTATAAAGCAACTGATGCATTTGATAGCAGCAGGTGAGAGCGGGAAGTGAGACAGACAGCAGATGGATTGATGACAAGTGATACAGAAAGAACTGAAGGAAATAAGCAAGACCCGAGACAAAACAATGATTTAAAGCCAAGAACTTGTTTGTCAAAACGCCAGCAGCCCAGTGAGCTGTTAGGGTCCAACAAGGTTTTAGAAGAACAAAAGCTAATTTCTGATGAACTACTGAATCTGCAGGGCTATGCGAGGTGCTGAAACATGCTGGGTATCGTATTGATTCATGGCTCAATAGGCAGTGTATGGACCGTCAAATTGCTATGGTCAATGCTGATGCAAATTTCCAAGCTGATTTTCGGGAAAAAATCTATTTGTTGACAAGCTCGCAATAAATACATCACAACCATTCATTGTTCAACAGTGATGACCCTTTTAGCAAATGCACTTGCAGAACACACACATGGTGAAAGACACCGCTCTCAGTAACATCTCTCACACTTTACAGTACCTGTTATAACAAACAGGGGATCCAAGGTCCTGACTTATGGAAATCCCAATGCAAGCAAAATCTCCAGTACTTCTTGACAGCATTGTCAACCTAATAATAACGATAATAAAATGTCAATTACATTAATTAATGATCGAATACAGTATATATTACAATAGTTTATTTAAGGGAAGCTTGAGGAATAGTATGTAATGAATTATGGCAGTATGCATTAAGGCAATTTAATGTGTTTAAGAAGGAACTGCAGATGCTGGAAAATCGAAGGTACACAAAAAAGCTGGAGAAACTCAGCGGGTGCAGCAGCATCTATGGAGCGAAGGAAATAGGCAACGTTTCGGGCTGAAACCCTTCTTCAGACTTTAGTAGAACAGTCTGAAGAAGGGTTTTGGCCCGAAACGTTGCCTATTTCCTTCGCTCCATAGATGCTGCTGCACCCGCTGAGTTTTTCCAGCTTTTTTGTGTGCCTAAGGCAATTTAATGTATTTGGGTAGTATTTAATGAAATAAAAAAACCTTAGCAAGCACATGGAGAGGAATATGGTATAGGTTGCTATATAAAACAGATATTTCTGACGGGGAGATAAAGATACATTTGTTTCTTAGGAACGTGAAAAGCCTGGATAGAGTGGACGTGGAGAGGATGTATCCACTAATGGAAGAGTCTAGCACTAGATTTCTATAGCCTCAGAATAAATAGCTTTGGAAAGGAGATGAAGAGGAATTTATTTAGTCAGAGGGTGGTGAATCCGTGGAATTCATTACCACAGAAGGCTGTGGAGGCCAAGTCAGTGGATATTTTTAAGGTGGAGACTGACAGATTCTTGATTAGTACGGGTGTCAGGGGTGATGGGGAGAAGGCAGAATAGGGTTGAGAGGGACAGATGTTGATGGGCTGAATGGCCTAATTCTGCTCCTAGAACGTATGAACTTTTGAACTTCCGTGAAGTGAGGACAGCCTATATAGTGATCAATATCCAACAGTAATTTTAAGACAGCAATCTGGTGTGAGGATCGAGGCAAAGTTTAAGAATTGTTCTGATTTTACTGATGTGTTTTGGATTTACTCTCACTCCCTTGATCTGACTACTGATTTACCTACTTGACCCCCAGTAATCCATTGCTTATCTGTTGCGTGCTATTCAGTCAGTGGAAAGACTATACATGATTACCATCAAGCTGTCCACTGGGTACAGATACAGGATCAAGGGGATAACATTTAGTGCAAGGTAAAGTCCAGTAAAGTCCGATTCAAGATAGTTTCAAGTGTCCAATGAGGTAGACGGGAGGTCAGGGCCGCTCTATAGCTGGTGACGGTTCAGTTCTAACATTGGAAATAATCTGAAGAGGGGTCCTGACCTGAAGCATCACCTATCCATGTTTTCAAGAGATGCTGCCTGACCCACTGAGTTACTCAGTTACTCAGCATTACTTAGCCTTTTGTGTCTATTTTCAAACCATTGAGCCTGCTGAGTTACTCCAGCACTTTTAATCTTTTTTTGTAAACCAGCATCTGCAGTTCCTTGTTTCTGCAAATTTCTATTAAAATTTCCCCTTTCACCTTAAACCAATGTCTAAATTGGTTCTTGATTCCCCTACCCTGATGAAAAGACTCTGTACATTCCCTTCATGATTTTATACAACTTTATAAGATCACCCCTTAACCTTCTGCGCACCAAGAAATAAATTCCTAACAGAAAACGTGGAAATGCTGGGGATTGGACCCGGAACTGCAATCTTTTCACTGCATCCTGGTACACATGACAATAAACTAAACTAAACTTAACTCCACAGAATATGCTAAAATGTATCTCTCATCCAGACCAGTTGGAAGATGGACTACATCATAAAAATGAATCATTTAATTTTAATTTTCTGATGTAGGATGTTATGGTATAGCAATTGGAAATAGGGACGGGTTATTTTAAGTACGTGTTAAAGGGTATGTTTGTCTAACATGTTTGTTTTATGTGGGGGGAGAGGGCTGGGGGAACCATTTTTCAATCTCTTACCTCAACGGGGATGCGATTTTTTCCTGTATCGAATCTCTGTCCCCACTGCGGCCTAACATCGTGGAGTGGCGCGGCCTTTCCTAGAGGCCGACCCGGCGCTTCAACCGTGGGTGCGGCGCGGACTTACCATCGTGCAGCTTATGATCCCTTTGCTGGTGATCGACTGTGGAGAGCTCCAACCGTGGGCCTGTGGACTTTAACATCGTGGAGCCCGTGGTCCCTGGTTAGAGACCGATTCTGGAGCTCCAAGCCATGGAGAGTTTCAACCGTCCCGACGAGGGAGTTTCGATCACCCAGACATGAGGGCTTCGGATCGCCCGCTGCAGGAGCTTTGATGGCCCCACTGCGGATAGTTCGACAGCCCCAACCATGGGAGAATGAAGGGGGGGAAGATTGAACTTTATTACCTTCCATCACAGTGAGGAATGTGGGGAACCACTGTGGTGGATGTTTATGTTAACTTTTATCTTATGTAGCTGTGTGTCTTGTTGCTTTTCACTTAGTATGGCTGTACGGTAACTCAAATTCCACTGTTCCTTAATTGGTACATGTGACAATAAACTAATAATAATAATAATAACCTTTATTAATCCTTTACAGGAAATTACAGTGCCACAACAGCTTCAAGACAGACATAACACCACACATTTCAACAGATATCTTCAATACATAATAAGTTAAAATTTTGTGCATTATAAAACCTTATAGCAGCTGGTATACAAGACTTCCTATGTCTCTCCGTTTTGCACATTGGTGCAATCAGTCTCTGGCTGAAGGTGCTGCACTTGACCTTGAAACCTTGAAAACTTGAATATAGAAAGACCATACTCATTGTACATTAATCATATTGGGTAGAAATAACATACACATGTGATTAGAATCATTTGATACATGTACAAAATATACAATATCCTGGAATTATATCTAAATCTGCTTCCAAACACTGCAAGCAGATATGAGAATAACGATTACAGGCCCACCGATGACTTTCTGTCGGTCCGGAATCTTCTTTAATCTGGACAAAATTACGAGAGCACATTTGAAATCCACCCCCGGAAGTCCCCCAGAAAATATGGCATCTAGGCCAGGTAAGGCGGCCAATCTCGACCTCATCGGGACTTCCGCTCTGATCGGTGAGTTATGTTTGCCCCCTGCGTCTGGAGATCCGGAGTCAGCAGATCCGTTCCCATAACTGACTTCCGAGGCTGACTTAGCCGGCCAGCATTTTAGCTCCTCAGGGATCTAGGTGGACTGTTCCAGTACCGTTGGACTCCTCTCGGAGGCCGTGACCTCTGTTGGTCCGGCAAAATAGATAATCCAGAAAGGCTTTGGATGGAAGGGTGCCGAAAATCGGTGGTGGGTGAGCGGTGGTGGGTGAGCGGTGATTCAGTATATTGATGAACAGTCTCCTAAACTTCTCCAGCTGTGCAGTAGAGAGCATGTTGACAGGGACGAACAAGAATACAAAAAGGGGTGGACGCTGCCTGACCACAGGTATATGGAATTGTACGTTCTCCCTGTGACCTGTGTGGGTTTTTCTCTGGGTGTTCCGGTGTCCCCCCACACTCCAATGAAGCACAAGTTTGTAGGTTAACTGGCTTTGGTAAAACGGTAAATTGTCCCTAGTGTGTGTCAGATAGTACATGGACATCGCTGGTCGGCATGCATTCGGTGGGCCAAAGGGCCTGCTTCTGCGCTGTATCTCTAAACTGAACTAAACTAAGCAGATAGGGAAAGAAATGCGGGCAGAGTTTGGCTAGGAAGAATAAGGCTCGCGTGATATCAAAAGTGATGTCTGTTTATAATAACTCATGGATGTGACTACTGGTCATATCAGTCATGTGGTTAGCTGGGCCTAATTGGATTGTACAGCAAAGTCGACAGACAGGAGCCAAACCAGAACAGACACAATATTTTAAGGCCATAGTTAGATTTGAACATTACAGCTCTAAGATGACATTAACTTGCACATCGGCTTGGTCTGCCCTTATTCTTTCTTATGCAGTCATAAAAACGTGCCCACGCGGCATTCTGTGGAAAGAAAAACGCACTTAAAATAGATACAGTTCAATAGTCTTCAGCAGAATTCAGTTGAATAAGATACAAAAGCCAACTTCAAACATCACTTCACAGCAGGTGGGATTTAGTTACTTGCTGAGAGTCCTTTAATTCACACAGTGTGTGACGGGGAAGGGTTAAACATACTGATTAGTTTGCGATAAACCAGTCTTAAATAAGCTTTGAGAAGAAAACAAAAATAAAAAATTCAGTACCCTGATCAATAGGAGAATTTTAAATCTGTGTTTATCTTGATCGTTTTATTTAGCTGGTGTTACATATTAATAAAAGCTCACAGGAGTTCGACAAATTCTCACTGTCGTGTTTGACATTCTTGCTATTTTTGTTATATGGAATATTCTGAAAAATGCAGGTGACATTTGGCAGACAGAATTATGTCTTTCTAGCTGAGAAATTGGGGAAAAATATCTCAAATTGAATACAGAAGTGGTCATTTGTATGTGATGTGAAATCGCCACTCAACCCAAAACGTCACCTATTCCTTTTCTCCAGAGAAGCTGCCTGACCCACTGAGCTACTCCAGCACTTTGTGTCTATCTTTGGTGAAAACCAGCAGCTGCAGTCCATTCCTACACAAAGGAACCATAGTGTCTTGTTCCATTTTTTAAAGTCAACTCAAAATTATTGAAGAAAGGGCTGCAAGATAGCTCTTAAATGTTAGTTTAAATTGAAATAATTACTTAGGAATTTTTTTTAGACTTCAGAGATATAGTGTGGAAACAAGCTCTTTGGCCCACAGAGTCCGTGCTGACCAACAATTGCCCCATACACTAACCCTATCCTACACAATAAGGACAATTTACAATATGTAGAAGCCAATTAACATACAAACCTGCACATCTTTGGCAGGAAACCAGTGCACCCGGAGAAAACCCATGTGGTGACGGGAAAAACGTACAAACTCTGCACAGACCGCACCGTAGTCAGGTTTGAACCTTGGTCTCTGGCGTTATAAGGCAGCAACATTACCGCTGCGCCATCGTGCTGCCCCTTTCTGTTTTGGAGAGCTGCACTACCAGAATAAAATGAGGCAATGGTCAGATATCTTCGCCATGTATCCCAATTTTGACATGTATTTTCCCCAGTGTGGAAATGTCAACGACTAGAGGGCATAGCATTGTGAGGGGGGCAAAGTGTATCAGAGAGCTCTGCAGGGCAAGTTTTTTTTAACAGAAGGCGATGAGTCTTGGAGGGTGTTGCCAGGGGTGGTTGGAGAACATTCCAGGATCTTTGGTTTCCTTCGCCACTCCAAAGACGTGCAGATGTGTAGGTTAATTGGCTTGGGTTTGTATATGTGGTGTAAGTGTAAATGAGCGGGGATCGCTGGTCGGTGCGGACGGTGGGCCGAAGGGCCTGTTTCCACGCTGTATCTCCAATCTAATCTAATCTAATCTAATCTAATCTAATCTAAAAAACTGTGAATCACGGTGCATTTTGCATGTGAAGAAGGGACAATGTGTCTGTGTATGTGAATTACTCTGATCTTTGCTGTATCATGCATACAAAAATAGCTTGTGGTCGCATGTAAATGTGACTAGTTTAGATGGGCATCTTTTTTATAGTTTACTTTAATTTATTTTATTGTCCGTTCTGAAGAAGGGTCTTCAACCTAAACCAGTAACTCTGTTCTCCTTCCACAGATGCTACCAGATGTACTGAGTATTGCTGCATTTTCTGATTTTATTTGCAGATTTCTAGCATCTGCGGCTTTTTTGATTTCTCGATAAGAAGTTGTTTTAATTCCATTATATAGGTATGTTACAAAACTTACCTTCAGCGGCGCTGCAGTTCTGCCACCGGCCGTGTGTGCGACTTTGGTGCATTTGAGGGGGGGGGGGGGTTAAAATGCGGTTTTCTCCCTGCCTGTCTGAGTTTTATTTTCTCGGGCTGCTAACTAATGCTGAAGAATTGTTCCGACTGCCGTTTTGTGAATTTTTTGTTAAAAACCGCGGGACAATTTCAGCGCTGGAGTAAAATAAAAATCCGCTTCTAATGTCGTCAACGCCAACAACGGGGACGGATTTCCACGTACGGGACAGCTAAAGGTAAGCCGTTTATTTTACATATAAACGTGCTTCTTAGGATGACCTTAATCCAAATTCTACATTGCAAAAAGGTGATTTAGGCCCCATACGATCCGGCAGTATTTTTCCTGCCGATATGGAGTTTAAATTCACCGCAACCGCAACGTTCCAATCAATCGCGTTCCACAAAAACCCACTCGCAAGATGATTAAAATGGTCATTAATTTACGGGAATTAAACATTAAATTCCTTCCATTTGGCCTATAAATTCATGACAATGAGATTTAAAAATCATGTTATATTGTGAATTCTTGTGTGAATGTTATTTGGACACTTAGGCCATTTAAAAATGTTATTTTTTTCTTAAGAAATGGATAGATGTTTAGATCTAGTAATTGAATTTTGTAATTAGCTACAATTAGGTAACTAACTAATTATATGCCTTAATTTCAGGCCATCCAAGTAAGGTTGTTTCATATTTGTTTCAGAATGCTTCTATCTAAAATAACTGAAAATTTATTTCAGTTCTCTTAATTTTTAAGAAAGTTATGGGCTTTTGACTGTCCTCGATCACAGCTTTTGAGAAGTCAATGGAAAAGCAATAGGGAACAAGATTGCTAATTTCCAAGTATGAAAATGGCCATAACCTTTTTAATACTGAAGATATGAAAGTGAATTAGGTGTCAAATTAAACTTGTTTTTATGCTTTATCTGATGGGATAAATTGCAGACTTTTAAAAAAATATCACAACATTTTGTAACATTGCTACATTATATTGGTTTAACTAAAAAGACCAAGCAGGTACATTAACCTACCAAATTGATGTCCGAATAGATCAATGCCAAAAAAAAAAAATCCTGTTGGATGGACAGGCAAGGTTTAGAGGGATATGGGCCAAACACGGACAAATGGGGTGGATAATAAAACTGTCTTCGGAGGGAGGAGGAGAACGAGTCTGAAGAAGGGTTTCGGCCTGAAACGTTGCATATTTCCTTCACTCCATAGATGTTGCCGCACCCGCTGAGTTTCTCCAGCATTTTTGTCTACCTACGGACAAATGGGACCAGCTTAGTTTAACTTGGCATCTTGTTCAGCACATACATCATGGGCCGAAGGGCCCGTTCCTGTGCTGTACTGTTCTACGTTCTATGTTAACTGTGAATCGCAGTGCATTTTGCATGTGAAGAGGGAACAATGTGGCCGCGTTTGTGAATTACTCCGATCTTTGCTGTATCATGCATGCATGCAGGCAATAGAAATATTACACATGCTCACTATCCCACTACATTATTTGCTGCTCTTTACTCCTGCAGGCAACTCTAGGTAGTTAATTCAGTCAAATTGACTTATGTAACCTAATTTTGCAACAAATTCATATGAATATTTACCATTCATCAATTATGAAACAGCCTCTAACCACTTTCTGAAACATTTTATTGTTGGAAAACCCCTTCTGCCCTGTTAATATATTAATGATATTCGGTGTATGCTGACACCTCACATGCTTATTGCAATTATAACAGATCCAGTGCTGTTTCAATACAGCTAATTATCTACATGCCAAAGATTCATGAACATGAATTTTATGTTATTGTGCTTTGTTTTATTACTTGCACCCGCAGAATAGTGCAGAACCCATTAGTAAATTCCAGATCTAAACTCCGAATCAGCGAAGATGTATCGGTGAACTGAACAGAAGCAGGAACGCTTTTTAAATTGCCCACAATCTAATTGGTATTTCATTTGTAACTCCCCCCCCCCCTCCCCCCCGCCCCCCCCCCCCCCAAACTATTGGAAGGCCCAGATTAAAGCCCTGTCAAATTACCTACTAAACGCTGTGCTCTTTAAATAGAAGTATTGGCTCCCAGTGAAGCCTGTTTTGTTCAGTGCTCAGAAGGGACTGTGCAGAATAGTTCTCCAAACAGTGTCTTAATGTAATGGCTCGGCACTGGGATGAACAATTGGAAATCAATGATGGTTCTCGTTTGCTGGAATGGGGCTCAAAGATCGAGGGCTTCTGTTCGCCTGCAAGAGAAAGAGAGGGGAATAAAATCCCAATCCCAATTGTTTGCAATTTTAGCGATTTCATGCCTCTGGCAGCACAGCTGGTAGAGCTGGTGCCTCGCAGCACATGAGACCCCGGGTTCGATCAAGCTAAACTTGTACAATAGGTAGAGCAAAGGGGAAGATACAGAGTGCAGAATATAGTTCTCAGCATTGTAGCGCATCAGTTCCAGAGACAAAGTCCAATGGGGTAGAGGTGAATCGGAAGCCTGATAATGATGGGGAAGAAGTTGTTCCTGAGTCTGGTGGTGCGCACTATCAAGCTTCTGTATCTGCTGCCAGACGGGAGTGGGGAGAAGAAGTAATGTCTGGGGCGGGATTACGTTGCCAGCTTTTCTGAGGCAGCGCGATGTGTAGCTGGAGTCAATGGCGGGGAGTCTGGTCTGTCTGATGGACTGGGCTACATCTACAACTCTCTCCAATTTCATCTGAACTCTTCTGATGAAAGTTCACCTGAAAAATTAACCCTGTCCGACACAAATGCTGGAGTAGCACAGCGGGTCAGGCAGCATCTCTGGAGAAGATGGACAGGTGATGTTTCAGGTCAAGACATTCTTCAGACTGAATGTAATGGGGTGGGTGGTGGGAGAAGAAAGCTTGAAGAAGGAAGAGGCAGGAGTAACCGTGTATTAACAAGCTTTTACTGCTTCCTTATTTCTATGTTGTTTCTATCTCCATGGATGTGTCTTTAGATTTTAGAGATAGAGCATGGAAACAGGCCTTTCAGCTCACCGGGTCCATGCCAACCAACGATCACCCCGTACACTAACACTGTCCTACACATGAGAGCCAAATTTACAGTTTTACTGGAGTCAATGCACCTACTGATAGACACAAAGTGCTGGAGTAATTCAGCGGGCCAGGCAGCATTTGGAGGATAGGAACGGGCGATGTTCCAGGTCAAAACCCTTCTTCAGACCTGAAATGTCACCTGTTCCTTTGCTCCAGAGGTGCTGCCTGGCCCACAGAGTTGCTCCAGCACTTTGTGTCTATCTTTGGTATAAACCAGCATCTGCATTTCCTTCCTACCAATTAACCTACAAACATGTACGTCTTTGGAATGTGGGAGGAAACCGGAGAATCCGGAGCAACTGGGTCACTGGGAGTCCGCACAGACAGCACCCGTAGTCAGGATCTAACCCAGGTCTATGATGCTGTAAGGCAGCACCTCTACCGCTGTGCCATTGTGTGGCCCGTGTCCTGATCACCTAAGTATTTCCAGCATTTTCTAATTTTATTTCCGATACGCAATGTCTGCAGTTATTTCCTTTCAAATTTTTTAATCTGCCTTATGAACTTGAGATGGGAAAAATGGTTGGCGCTTTCCATTAATAAAATCAACAAAAACAATTGTCAGTCTAATTTCTACTGTTTAACGCTGGCATTTTAACAAGCCGGCCAACCTGGAGTGACCAAGTAAAGTAAGAAAAGAAACTTCAACCATATTCTTTCCTTCTTTTGGAGGAGAAATATTTCCATTGTATTCAACCAGTTCATTAATACATTTAATAGAACTAGTAGTTTCATGGAACAGTTAATTCAGGAATGGATTAACCTTTTTATTTTAGGTATCTATCAGAAGGTGTAGAAATCTAGTTTAAATGAAATCAAGCTAAATGTCAGCACACATTTAATTGTACTGAAATTGTTCCATATAGATTCTGGGGAAAAAAAATAATGCAATGCCACTTCACAATCTATGCTTGGGTCCAGAGGGATGGGATGTCTAAAAAATATATAGCTGGCTGGACACATTCAAAGTATTGCTGGATATACTTTAACAACTGTGTGGTGAAGGCAGTTAGAACATCGAACTTCGTTCAATTAGAACAGTACAGTTATGCTGCCTGAAGATGATAATTAGGGTCAAATTAAGATCCACAACGGTGTCACTTAACGGTCCATAAATCCAGATGTCTACATGTATATTATGTAAAATTTTAATATGTCACATTCCATATATTAAGTTATGGACTTCTTCACCAGCTCAAATTTAACTAATTGATCAGTAGAGATGAAAGCTCTTATATATTTTTTTTTAAATCCATCCATTTAGACTTTTTCCTTCTCTTTGCTCTCATTGTCCTTTGTTAATGATAAAAATGATTTTGTCCTCTGCATTAATATTCTCTATTCTGTCTCTGTTAGGACGTTTGGAGCTGTCAGGCTCTTGATGTCCATCCTCAATGTGGCTCCGTTTCACCCAAACATGACAGTTGACATTGGTTCCTCTACCGACCAATGTTTCAACCTGCCCCGCTACTTTACTTTAGACTTCAGACCCACGGTGTGGAAACAGGCCCTTCGGCCCATCGTCTGGCAACTTACAACTTACAGAAGCCAATTAACCTACCAACCTGTATGTTTGGAACAAAAAATGGCGCAAAACTAGCTATGAATCCTTGAAAACTTTCACTTAATTTAATCAAAATCTATTTCATTGCAACTTTTTAAATTGTTGAGTTCTACAATTTTGTTAGAGCACCATACAATCATTGTGAATCATATTGTTAATGAAATTAACAATGATAATTGATGAAATTAATTAGATGGAATCAAGATCGGCATGGATGAGTTGGGCCAAAGGGCCTGTTTCCATACTGTATGATGATTGTCAATTATGATTTTAATTTCATTTAAAATTATACAGATTACATAAAATAATAGTCATACAGCCTAGAAACAGGCCCTCTGGTCCAATTCATCCAAGCCAACCAACATGCCCCTTCTATGCTGGTCCCACCTGCCCGTGTTTGGCCCATATCTCCACAACTCCCTGGTTAACTCATCCCTTCCCAACCAAACCACCCTCCACAAATAGTTTCCCTGCAATCGCAGGAGATGCAACACCCTGTCCCTATATTGGCTTCCCTAATTTCAAGTTACCCTTGCTTTCCCTCTCTCTCTCCATCCTAGTTCTCTGACCAGTTTGACTGTCCATCTGATCAAATTTTATCTTTATATGCTTGGTTGTCAACATCCCCTAACTAATAGTGATCTATTCTACATTTCCTTGACCTTCATCCCCATTGATGTCTCTTTTTCACTTCTTACCCTTCCATATCTCTGTGTCTTCCTCTCCCCTGCCACTCAGTCTGTAGAAGGGTCTCAACCATTCCTTCTATCCAGAGATGCTGCCTGACCCGCTAAGTTACTCCAGCATTTTGTGTCAATTTTCACTTATTGAGTCACTGTTCGGCAGTCGGTCGGCCAATGGCGATGAGGCGGTCACACTTTCATTATGTCTTTTACAACGATCTATGATTCCATCTTTCTTATACAAATGAGCATGTTTTTGAGAATGACAGAAAAAAGAATTGGCCTTTAAAGGTGCATAGGGGCAGTCGGAATTTTCCCGGTAAAGATTATTATTTGTCTGTAATTGTATGTGGGTGGCTCATGTTGGCTAGAATTCCAACAAGGACAGAAATTATCTTGCAGCAGTTCGCTCAATTCATTTCCCATTTATCTCGACAGTGCTTTTTTTTGTGGCGGAATGGTGTTCAGGCTGCTCTCAAAAGTTAAACGCCGTTATTTTGCTTTCCATCCACGTGACACATATGAATATTAATCATGCGTACCAGCACCATTTTGGCTCCACAAAGACGTTCTGGGTTCAGACACATGTTTTTTTTTATAAAGGAGGGAGACGGGATTTAGTTTCCTGACCATTATTACCAGAAATTCCACTTGAAGTAACGCTGACCATTACTCTGAAGACCTGTCCCAACGTGAAACATTGCCAGTCCATGTTCTCCAGAGATGCTGGAGATAGACACAAAATGCTGAAGATCAGACAGTATCAAAATGCTGAAGCGTTCCGACTCGTCCCCCTTTCATTTTTTCGCCAGAGATGCTCTGCCTGCTGAGTACTCTAGCTGTGTAGAAAACAGCATGGATCCTTGCTGAAGAAGCTTTGTTCCGACCCGATACGTTTAATCCCCCTTTTTTCTCTTTGCTCCCAGAGAGGTTTGCTGTGACTGCCAGTGCTGAGTTTTTTGAGCGACTGGTTACTCAAAAATAGTCTACCTGCCGACCTAGACCCACTTGATCGAGGACCAGTCTCAAAAATACTTATGCCAGATCGATCTTATGCTCTTCGTAGAACTTCAGTTTGTCTCTGCTTTTAACACAAATCATTCCGCTGCAGCTGGTGGAGAAGTTGGAGCTATTGCGGGTTGATGCTGGCACATTGGGGGTTGATCCTGAACTTTCTATTGCAACGGCAGTAGACAGTCAGGGTGGGCAGTAGGACATCAAAAACCATAGCCGTGAGCACTGGCTTGCCCCAAGGCTGTGTCCTAAACCCCCTGCTGTTTAGTCTGCTTACACACGACTGTACTGCTAGATTCACCCCGGGCCGCAGTGTTTGACAACACTGTTTTACCAACGCCCGGTGGGGAATCGCCTCAGCGCAGAGGGAGCAGAGGGAGAGACTGCAACCCTAAGATTTTTGCCTCCACCACAGTGAGGAGGTGTTTGGAGGACTCACTGTGGTGGATGTTAATTTGTGTTTATTGTTGTTATTATTGTATCATTGTATGTATCATCAACAAGTTCGCTGATGACGCAACAGTGGTGGGTCTCATCATTCCGCTGACAGAAGTTGATGCTATTGGGGGGTTGATGCGGCACATTGTACAGGATAGACAGTCAGGGTGGGCAGCTGCTCACAGGATGGGGCAAATCCCACAACCTCATTCAACAACAACTTCAACGTTGGAAAACAGACTAAGGACAGATGGTGGTTGACTTCATTCCCAACGGAGGGCGGGAAAACAACACACCATACACCTTTGCACATCGACGGAGCTGATGTGGAAAGGGTCAGCAGCATGAAGTTCCTAGGACTCCCAACTGTCAGATGACCTGACATCCACGACCAACACCACAGCACTGGTCAAGAGAGCCCAGCAGCGACTACACCACAGCCTCTCCAAAGACTACGTAAAGCAGGTCTCCCCACTACACACCTACAAACTTTTTATAAGGGGACAATCGAGAACACATTAACCTATGGCATCACTTCCTGGTTCGGGAGCTGCAAGGCGTACGAACGGCACCAACTAGACAGGATTGTGAAGACCGCCAGCAGGATTATTGGTGCTCCACTCCCTTTCCTGCTGGACATATACAGGAAGAGATGTATCAGCAGAGCCATCTCCATCATCAAAGACCCCTACCACCCATCGCATGACATTTTCTCCATCCTGCCATCTGGGAAGAGGGTCAGGAGCATTAGCTGCAAAACCAGCAGGATGCTCCTCAGCTTCTTCCCGCAGGCTATAAGACTGATAAACGGACTTTGCTCTCTGCCAAAGTATCGCGCACAAACCCCCAACCTGGACACACTGCAGCAGAGCCACTGTCGTGCCGCTGCTGATCGGAACGCCTGTTGATGCTTAGTAGAGAGTAGAGTGTTTAATTTGTTCATGATATATGTATTTTTATTTCTATTTATTTTTTACTGCACACTGAATGGACACTGGTCGTGCAACGTTATTTTGTTTCCTCTGGGTATATGAGTACTCAGGAAAATGACAATAAAGATATACTATACTTCTGTAAATTGTCCCTAGCGTGGAAGATAGAACTAGTGTATGGGTGATCAATGGTCGGCGCGGGCTCGGTGGACCTGTTCCCACACTGTATCTCTAAACAATGCAAATGTTTAAAAAAATCACAGCAAATTATGGCACAGAAATAGACTATTTAACCCATCAAAGTTACGATCAGTTCCTATCCACTGACTCTCTCATTCAAAAGGACACAAAGTGCTGGAGTCACTCAGTAGGAAAGGCAGCATGTCTGGAGAACATGGATAGGCAACGTTTCAGATCGGGACCATTATTCAGAAATGTACCGCCCAAAAAAATCACCTAACTATGTTCTCCTGAGATGCTGCCTGAATCGTTGAGTTGCAATTAACCAGCATCCGCAGTCCTTTGCTTCCAATAAGACCGTGTGTCTTTTTGTGTAGACCATCATCTACAGTTCTTTGTTCCAGCACTCTCATTCACTTGGCATCATTTGTTTTTGAGATGAACACTTATCTTTTGACTCTTCTCACTTTCTGCAATCGAGATGTTTAGCCATGGGTCTGAGCAAGGCCAGTCTTTGTGTTGGCTGCCAGGAACAGTCTCTGTTTCAAACCTTCCTCCATGCCACAATAATGGTAAGCAGACTCTTAGTGTTTGCACTCGTTAGTCTGATGGCAAGTGCTGCCACAATAATTACATCTTTTAGGATTGTTCTTCTGTAGAGCAAGACCTCACCTTGTAAACACTGGGTCTTTGCTGTTAAGAAGGGGCTCCACCCAAGACTGCAAGAAATTGCAGAGAGTTGTGGACGTAGTCACACAAACCGACCTCCCTTCCATTGTCTGCATCCACACTTCACTCTTGCAAGGCCACCAGCATAACAAGGACGATCTCACCCTGGTCATTCCCTCTTCTCAACTCTCTCATCAGGCAAGCAGTACATGTGTGAAAATGCACACCTCCAGATACAACAGTTTCTTCCCAGCTGTTATTGAGCCACTGAACCGCCCTATCACCAACTCAAGAACAACCCTGAGCTATTATCTACCATACTGGAGACCCTTGGGCTATCTTTAAGTAAGTAAGTAAGTAAGTAAGTAAGTAAGTTTATTGGCCAAGTATTCACATACAAGGAATTTGCCTTGGTGCTCTGCCCACAAGTACCAACATGACATACAGTGACAGTTACGAATGACTCAGAAAACACTAAACATTAATAATAATAAAACATAAATGATGAAACACCATTGATCAAGCATGTGAACCAACAAAATATCAGATCAAAGGGAGGCTACAGATTTTTGGCTGTTGAGTAGAGCAACTACTCGTGGATAAAAACTGTTTTTATGTCTGGCTGTGGCAGCTTTGACAGTCCGGAGTCGCCTTCCAGAGGGAAGTGATTCAAAGAATTTGTGGCCAGGGTGAGAGGGGTCAGAGATGATCTTACCCGCTCGCTTCCTGGCCCTTGCAGTGTACAGTTCATCAATGGAGGGAAGGTTGCAGCCAATAATCTTCTCTGCCGATCGGACGATTCGCTGCAGCCTCCAGGTGTCGTGCTTGGTGGCTGAGCCAAACCAGACCACGATGGACCATGACAGACCATTAATCGGACTTTACTGGACTTTATCTTGCACTAAATAATATTCCCTTTATCCCGTATCTGTACACTGTGGGCAGTTCAAATGTAATCATGTATAGTCTTTCTGTTGATGGATAGCACGCAACAAAAACGTTTTTCACTGTACTCCGGTACACGTGATGATAAACTAAATTACACTAATCTGGAGAAAATGGATAGGTGATGTACAGGCATTTGTACATCATGGGGATAGGATGTACAGGCATTTGGATGGACAGGGGCTGATTAGAGATAGTCAGCATGGTTTTGTACGTGGGAGGTCATGTGTCACAAATCTGATTGCGTTTTTTCAAGACGTGACCAAAAAAGTCGATGAAGGCAGAGTTGTAGATGTTGTACAGTATTTCAGTAAGGCATTCGACAAGCTTTCGCATGGTAGGCTGCTCTGGAAAGATCTTTTTCACACAAAGGATGGTGGGTGTATGGAACAAGCTGCCAGATGATGTAATTGAGGCTGGGACTATCCCAATGTTTAAGAAACAGTGAGACAGGTACCTGTATCGGACATGGAGGGATATGGACCAAACATGGACAGGTGGGACTAGTGTAGCTGGGACATGTTGGCCAGTGTGGTCAACTTGGGCCGAAGGGCCTGTTTCCACACTGTATCACTCTATGACTATATTTTAGATTGGAACCCGCCTTCAGTCTGATTATGATGGTGAGGGGTGAGGGAGAATGCTGGAAGCGAAATAAATTCTGGCAGGAGATAAGGGGGTGCAAGTGTGTGGTGGCTTTGAATGGCAGATGGGTGGACAAAGGTTAGAGTTGAAAGGGAGACAAAGGGGAGCAAAGGAGACAAAAAGGAGGCAAGGAGACAAAGAGTGGCAGAAAAGGAGTGAAATGCAAAACTAGAGGGAAGGATATGCATGGAAAAGGACAGTTGAGGGGGGGAGGGAGTTGGGGTAGTGGGAACATTGGCTGCACACCAGAGTACGAGAGCACAGGAACGAGAGAGGGGGAAAAATCAGGTGTTACTTAAAATTGGAGAATTTAATGTTCATGCAATTAGGTTGTAAGTTAAAGAACAGCAGTGGTGCAGAGGTAGAGTTGCTGCCTCACAGCTCCAGAGACCCAGGTTCAATCCTGACTACCGGTGCTGTATGTTCAGCATTTGTACATTCTCCCTGTGACCATGTGAGCTTTTTCCGGGTGCTCCGGTATTCTCCCACACTCCAAAGGCGTACAGGTTTGCAGATTAATTGGCTTTGGTAAAGAAATTGTAAATTGTCCCTAGTGTGTATGATAGTGTTAGGTGATCACTGGGCAGCGCGGACTCGGTGGGCCGAAGGGCCTGTCTCCGCTATGTGTCCCTAAAGCCAGCCAAGTGTAGTATGAGGTGCTGTTCCTCCAGTTTGCACGTGGCCTAGATAAAAGCTTCTTTGAGAATACAATAACTCGTGATATAACTGTGGGACTTATGGAACATTACAGGAGCAATTCTTTCATTGAAGATTGCAATCACTTTTAATAACGTGTTCAAATATCTACGCTACTTTCCCGGTATATGCAGAATGAACAATGCCATTATACTATTTATCCTACTAATCAGGGAGGCATTTTAAAGCTGATTAGTGTTGTGCAAATGCAGGATAAAGCCCACTGTCCCACTTGAGGTTCTTCCACTTATGAGCTAAGGGAGAAAAATGCTGTTGGAAGTACAATGTTCACACCGTTGCAATTACTGAAACTGAGTGCACCGTCAAAGATATGCATCATATATTAAAATATGTTAAACATGGGTATTCTGTTTACTAAAGCTCATAGACTTTGATTAAATTTCACTGCACACTCCATCTGTGACAGAAATTAATCCTTGGAGTATCTATTGCAACACCCATAATAACCATGCTTAAATATATACTTATTTGGGGAATAAATAGTCCTCCACAGCCACAAAACATATGCCCCAGTCGCGACCTGCAAGATTTTTACCAAACGATTATAAAAACATTTTATAAGTGGCGTGGACAAAAAGATTTCTTTTTTGTTGAATGGGAGACAATAAAAAGAATTGGAAGTGTTTAAGAAATAATTGGTTGGAATGTCACGAAGGAAATGATCAGCTATTTTAGCTGCTCTTGCTTCTTGGAGTGTTCATTGTCTTATTCAGAACAGAATCCTGGAGCAATGTTCTCTTTAAACAAAAGACCAGCAATTGGAACAATACAGATGTTTGATTTCAGCAATGTAAACTTGTTAATGTCTCAGTCCCTTTGGTCGAATTTTTAATATAAATAAAGGAGAGGCATTCTTTGGACAAAATAGCCGTTCTTTCCTGTGAAAATGCTTCTTGCTTACATGCAATTCAGGGAATGGTTATTTTATCACCCGATTGACTGTAAAAATACATAGAGGCTCGACTATCTTATTATAGGATCTGAAAGTAATATCTTCTGTGTACTTTTGCTCTGTTCATTTTCACACCTTTTTTTAACTGTCTGATGTCAGGCAGAGAAATGGCGAGCAGAAGATGCCTCATTTTGTGGATCAGAAACAAAATGGACCAAGTGGGAATTTAATGCATATACCCTCCTTTTAAGGGTCGGCTTTGTGTTTAAAATTTTAAACAATTCATTACTGCATGATTGATATTCCCCAAAAACCATAAAGGCATTAGACAGGGTCAGAACAAAGTTTCAAATTAAGAAGGCCATCAATTTACTTGTAGTTCAATTGAAACAAAGGAATATCTGTATGTTAGTACTTTTGACTTCAGAAAAGCAAAGAGTTTTTCGGCTGTTTAATAACTTAAACCCTTCATCAGTCTTTGCTAATGTCGTTTACTTGAATAAAGTGCGCTGAGATGCAATCTGAACACATAACTGCATAAGGGAGCAAAACTCATTGCGACTACAGTATTTGCCATTGAGGCTCCATGCAGCAGGGATCAAAACTGATTACATTTAGAGTAAGCGATTATATTGCATTAGAAAATTTTGTTAAAAAGAATAAAGCAATAGCATTTAGGACCACTTACGCAAAAACTTTAGGACAATAATTCCTAATTTTGCCATGCTTTATTCCTTTATTTCAGTCTCAAGATCTCAGTAGGTGCAGTCCTTCCCTCCAGCTTCACTCTCTCTCCGTCCCTCCCCCACCCTAGTCGTCTTACTCGTTTCACTGCTTAGTTCCACTGTTTGTATCCCCTTGTTATCACTTTCCCCACGGCCAACAATGAAGCTTTGCGAGCTCCACCTATCTTTGATCATCGTTGCTGGCTTTGATTTGTTCTTTTCACATCCTTTCATTATTTTGTTCTTTGTACATTTTCATACCTCTAGTTTCCCTCTCCCCTGACTCTCGATCCAAAACATCACCTATTCCTTTTCTCCAGAGATGCTGCCTAATCTGCTGAATTACTCCAGCGTTTTGTGTTTTATCTTTGGTGTAAACCAGCATTTGCAGTTCCTTCCTACACATTCTGGAAGGGTGGCACAGGGTGGCACAGTGGCACAGCGGTAGAGTTGCTGCCTTACAGTGCCAGAGACCCAGGTTTGATCTTGACTACGGGTGCTGTCTGATGGTATTTGTACGATCTCCCTGTGTCTGCGTGGGTTTACTCCGGGGGCTCCGGTTTCCTCCTACACTCCAAAGGCCTACAGGTTTGAAAGATAATTGGCTTTGGTAAAATTGTAAATTGTCCCTGATTTGTGTAGGATAGGGTCAGTGTACAGGGATCACTGATCAGCACGGAGTGGCCTGTTTCCGCACTATCTCTAAACTAAGCTAAACTAAACTAAAGTGGATTAAAGAGCCTTGTTCAGAATTAAAAATCAAGTATGATCATGACTTTATATTTAATTTTCCATTTGTGGAAAATCAAATTCGAATTTTTAAGTACTTCCCTCGCATTTCATTTAAATAGATCTTCGAACTTGTGTCTCCCATCGAACCATGTGTAGAAGTGTTTTCTTAACCCTGAATCGACGAATGCTGCACAGTTGCAGGTGACTGGGAAGAGATTGCAGGTGCCAGCACACAGTTTACAAATATGACAACTACTCTGGCATAGCTGAAAATATGAAATATTGATTTATGTGCTGTAAAAGGTCTTATAAAAATGATCACATACACATGAGAGATTAATGCGCGGAAGATCAATAGAAATTTCATTCTTGACGCTTGGCTGTCACCTATGGTGAAATGCTAAAATGCAGAAATCAATATTATCTATGAAATGTCAAATTTATTATAATTATGAGGATGAAAGCTGGCCAAGTGAGTCCCAGGAGGAAGAGAGGGATAGGTTACTGTGCTAAAACATCCTTCACTTTCCTTGTTCTCTCGCCGCCAATTTGTGAGCAATATTGGTGTATGGCTTTTCAACCATTATGTATCACTCTGTAGTAACAAATTCCTCCTGGAATATTTAACTTGTGAATCTGACAATAGAGGAGGACTTTACAGCTGCCATAAGCTTCGACAGTTATTGGCTGCTATTCGGGGGCAACAGCTTGAGAACAAGTGTTGGAGGTGCAGCTACTTACTATCAAAAGTATTTTTAAGTCGTGGCAAAAGGGAGGAAATAATAGCTTTGGACCTCCCATAACAATCATTGATTCACCATGATTTATATCAAGATGGATTGAAAATCATTCAAATTTTAGTTTTAATTTAGAGATACAGCAGACTATCTTCACCTTTACTGGACATTACCTTGTACTAAACGTTGTTCCCTTAATACTGTATCTATACACTGTGGACGGCTCGATTGTAATCATGTATTGTCTTTCCCCTGAATGTATAGCACGCAACAAAAGCTTTTTACTGTATCTCAGTACATGTGGCGATAACTTAAACTAAACTAGACTAAACTAAACAGCATGGAAACAGGCCTTTCAGCCCACTGGGTTTGCGCTGAACAGCGATCAACCTGTACACTAGTTCTGTCCTGCATGCTCGGGATATATATTTTACAGAATCCAATTAACCTACAAACCAAGAGATACAGTGGGTATTGCTTCCAGCGCCTTCAAGGTCAGCTGCAGGAGGCACCCTCGGGTTAGCGAGTGTGGAGAGGGACATCGGTTGGTGGGCCCAGTAGGTCGAGGACGACGGAGGAGGCCTTGCATCAGCCTAGTGCTTAACTGGGCTCTCCTGGATCAGTGGTGCTCCAGTACATTCAGCATGCCGACTGAACTGTGGGCTTTGGACATTTTCTTCTGTAAATGGAACTAAAATATGGCGACGTGTATGTATGAGCTATGCAAAAAGAATTTCACTCTAGAGTGCATACGTGACAATAACACACCATTGAACCATTGAGCAGAAACGCAATCTGATGTAAGATATTTACCTGAGTTGCTAAATGCCTGTGAAGACATGAATGTACTTGAAGCTGTGTATTGAGATGGCTGGATAGACAACTGAAGTCTTCTTTGATAAAGAAGCTCTCTTACATCAGTTCAATATCGGTGCCTGTTTGGTTTAGTTTAGTTTTGCGTAGATTAGTTTAGTTTAGTTTAGTTTAATTTATTTTCATGTATACCGAGGTACAGTGAAAAGGTTTTTGTTGCGTGCTAATCAGTCAGCAGAAAGACTACACATGATTATAATCACGTCGTCCACAGCGTACAGATACAGGATAAAGGGAATAACGTTTAGTGTACGATAAAGTCCAGTAAAGTCATATTAAAGATAATCCGAGGGCTTCCAATGAGGCAGGAAGCAGCTCAGGATTGCTCTCAAGTTGTTGGTTGGATGGCTCAGTTGCCTGATAACAGCTGGGAAGAAAATGCCCCTGAATCTGGATGTCAATTAATCGTTTTCACACTTCTGTACCTCTTGTCTGATGGGAGAGGGGAGAAGAGGGTGTGACCCGGGTGAGACTGGTCCTTGATTATGCTGGTGGCTTTACCAAGGCAGCGTGACATGTAGATGAAATCAATGGAAGGGACGTTGGTTTGTGTGATGGTCTAGTCTAGGCTACATCCACAATTCTCTCCCATTTCTTGCGGTCTTAGATGGAGCTGTTACCAAACCATACTGTGGTGTATCCCGATAAAATGCTTTCTATGGTGCATCTGTAGACATTGGTGAGAGTTGTTGCATACACACTGAATTTCAAGTGCTTTCTTGGCCATACAAGTTGCTGGGGATATTTACTCCTAGGAACTTAAAGCTTTCGAACATCTCTACTTTGGCACCATCAATATATACCAGGATATGTGTACATACCCCAGTGTACATATGTGTAGCCAGGATGAACGGTAAAATATGTACAGTAGCTCATTATCAACTCCAATAAATACTTTCACCAGAAAAACAAATGTATAATTAATTTTGGGAGTACATGCACTTTTAAAAGTGTTAACGACTTTAAAGAGTGTTTGCACAGTCTTTAACCAGTGGCTTGTGTGAAGAAATGGCTACAGAACTCTTTATTGTAAATTTAAATGTAACTTTATTTTAGACATGGAGTCATAAAATCATGCAGCATAGAACCAGGTTTGTCTGAAGAAGGGTTTTGAACGTCATCTACCCATGTTCTCCATAGATGCTGCCTGACCCGCTGACATACTCCAGCACTTTGAGTCCTTTAGTGTATTAACCAGCATCTGCAGTTCTTTGTTTTTACATGGAAACAGGCCTTTCGATCCCATTTGTCCACATTGCCCCATCTAAGCTTGCCAAGATCCTCATCTAAGGTAGGCCCATTGACACCATGCTGATCAAGATGCTCCATCTACACTAATCCCACCTGCTCACATTTGGTCCACATCCCTCTAAACCTTTCCTATCCATGTACCTGTCCAAATATCATTTAAATGTTATATTACCTGCCTCAACTATCTCCTGTGGCAGCTCGTTGCATATACCCACCAAATTAAATCTGGATTCTTCCAAGATTTTTATTTTACTATTTGCAGTCTGACACAATATTTTGGTATGGCAGGTTTTTGAAAGGTGTTAGGTCAGGGGTCGGCAACCTTGTTCTGCATAGGGGCCAGGACCCATGTCTGTGAGCGGATAGCGGGCCACATCTATCGCCATAGTTAATAAATGGAGGTAATAATAATACATATGAACTAAACTTTGACATATTTATATATTTAAGCAATATTATGTCTACTGAACATAGCAGGAAATTTGAGACACTGCTATTGAAACTACCCTCACCCCTCTCTGTCCTAAACTTCATACAGACCCTTTGTTACCATCTCTTCCCCCTCCCCATTCACTCTCTCCCCTTCTCTCTTCACCCTCTCCCTCTCTCCTCCCCCCTCTCTCCACCTCTCCTCACCTTCTCTCCTCACCCTCTCTCCCCCCCCCTCTCTCTCCCTCCCTCTCTCCCACCTCTCTCTCCACCTCTCCTCACCTCTCTCTCCACCCTCTCTCCTCTCCTCCCCCCACCTCTCCTCCCCCCTCCCCCCCCTCCTCTCTCCTCCCCTCCCCCCCCATTCCCTTTCTCCCTCTCCTCCCCTCTCTCCCTACCCCCATCCCCTCCTTCCTCATGTCCCTCTCCCTCCTCTCAAGGGTCCAGTCCCGTCCATTGACCGTTGTATTCATGTCTGCTGCGTCCACACGAACCAACGTCCAGCAGTGCCGTAATCATTGAGGAGGGTGACCCTCCCCCTCCCCCCCCCCCCCCCCCCCCCCTCCCCCCCCCCCCCCCCCCCCCCCCCCCCCCTCCCCTCTCCCCTCTCTCCCCCCCCCCCTCTCCCTCCCCCCCCCCCCCCCTCCCCCTCCCCTCCCCCCCCCCCCCCCCCCCTCCCCCCTCCCCCCCCCCCCCCCCCCCCCCCCCCCCCCCCCCCCCCCCCCCCCCCCCCCCCCCCCTCCCCCCCCCTCCCCCCCCCCCCCCCCCCCCCCCCCCCCCCCCCCCCCCCCCCCCCCCTCCCCCCCCCCCCCCCCCCCCCCCCCCCCCCCCCCCCCCTCCCCCTCCCCCCCCCCCCCCCTCCCCCTCCCCCTCCCCCTCCCCCTTTACCTCCCCCTCCCCCCCCCCTTTACCTCCCCCTCCCCCTACTACACAATAGTGGGTAATGTACAGAGGCCAATTAACCTACAAACCTGCACGCCTTGAGAAAAGAGATGAGGAAGAATTTCTTTAGTCAGAGGGTGGTGAATCTGTGGAGTTCATTGCCACAGACGGCTGTGGAGGCCAAGTCATTGGGCGGAGATTGACATATACTTGATTGTTAAGGGTGTCAGGGGTTATGGGGAGAAGACAGGAGAATGGGGTTGAGAAGGAAAGATAGATCATCCATGATTAAATGGCAGAGTAGACTTGATGGGCCGAATGGCCTAATTATGCTCCTATGACTAATGAACATGAATATTAAAAACATACCATTCAGGAACTGATAGGAATATTACTGTGGTAGAAATAGCACAGCGCATTCATGAAGATGTTTGTGTTCAGATTTTGCCCCTTGACTCATATTAAGAGAGGGTTTGCAAGGATCCCAGGGGCAGGCTGAGATAAGGAGAACAGTAACAATTCCCTAGAGGCTGATTTCCAGTACTAACTGATTCACAGTTCAGTTTTACTTTATAGTTCTTAGCAAGGCAACACTGGGATGAATTATTCAGAAAGTCATTCCATTCACCAATGGCTCACAGATCACAGGGCTTTTATCATTATGAAAATTTAATGTTGATGAATTCATAAAGGAAGGTTGATTTTAGTGATTAGTTGATAACCTAAATATCGTGCAATTGTCAAAGTTTAGGCTAAATTACTGATTAATTAGTATGCAGAGCAAGAAAGGGAACGCAGTTTTGACCAATCGAAAATGGATTTTATATGTCTGTTGATGAGAGAAATCTTCGGAAGGAAAGCAAGGATGTCTGGTTGGTTTGTTTAGCAACCTCACGAACGTGTCCCTTTTTTTAACAGCGACGTGGGATGTTAAATTTTACCCGATGCTTTGGTAATTAATCGGGAATGGAATGGGGAGTTTGAACCATTTTGATGTGACTCCCTGCGAGCGCGTGGCCTGCATGTGAAGATGAATCAGTTAATGAAGCCGTCCTTTATGGGTAGAAGATGCTGGATTATCTGGGTTACGGGGCTCATGCATTGTTTTGGAGCTGACGCAAGCGCCTAGGATTTTTTTGCAAACGAAGACCCGTTTGTTTGTTACTCTGTTCCTCACTCTGATTAAATGAACACAGAGAGAGCTGCTCATATGAGGAAGAGTATTCCCCAGGGCAGACAGTAACTGGCTATTAAATATTCCTTCTTCATTTCCATGGTTAGACATTTTTTGAATGCACCAAGCAACATTATTTTACAGTTAACAATGTGGCGTAGGGTGGAAATTAGATAGTGCTCGGTGCACTGAAAAACCCATCTCTTTAACACAGTCTTTTTGCTTCCTTGATAGATACAATTTTATCATTGTCAAAAACATGATGAAAATTGGAACTGCGAACAATTTGCATGGTGGGCAGTTAACGGCTAACAAATTGCCAGTAATTGCTAATGCATTGGGAGGAAAATCTTGCACTAATCACGAAGAGCTTTGTTTTATTGACTTTCCATTCTTATGCAAAGTCTTTTATGATTAATGGTGAATTGGCTATGATTCTCAATAAAGTTTTCATCATTTCACTTGCACGATTTAGAATAAAGAAAATGTTATTGCAGGGAAAGAATAGAAATAAGTAAATAATTTATTTGCCGTTGTATCTCATTGATGCGTTTGAAGCTGCAATTAATTACTTTTTAAAATGAGGGATGAAAACATATAGAATTTACTTTACTTTAGAGATACAGCGCTGAAACATACCCTTCAGCCCACTGAGTACGCACTGACCAGCAATCATCCCATACACTAGTACTATCCTACACACTAGGAACAATTTAAGGGCCTGTCCCACTTAAGCTATTTTTAGGTGACTGCCGGCGACTGTCATAGTTGTAGCAGGTCGCCGAAAAACCGGCAAATGGACCCCCCTTCGACATAAAATTTGAAATATTAGTCAGCACCGGCAACAACCCAGGTCACCTGGCGACAACCTACGTTACCCTGGCGACAACCTACGTTATCCTGGCGACAACCTACGTTACCCTGGCGACAACTACGACAGCACCTACGTCTGGAAAAGTCAAGCTACATTTATTGGCATCAAACCCACTGTCGCCGACTGTGAACATTTTTCAACATGTTGAAAATCCAGCGGAAACCAGAAAGATGCTATGACTCTTTGGGCGACTGAGGAGACTGCTCACGACCATACTTAGGCCTGAAAAATAACCTAAGTGGGACAGGCCCCAAAACTAATTAGTCTGCAATCCTGCACATCTTTGGAACGTGGGAGGACCTGGAGAAAACCCACACGGTCACAGGGAAAATGTACAAACTCTGTACAGACAGCACCTGTAGTCAAGATAGAAACCGGGTCTCTGGCACTGTAAGGCAGCACCTCTACCGCTGCACCACTGTGCAATTTCACTTGCATGATTTTAGAATAAAGAAAAAGTAATTACAGTGAATGAATAAAAATGTAAAAATTAATTTGGCATTGTATCTCATTGATATGTGTGAAAACGCGCACCTCCAGATTCAGGGACAGTTGCCTCCCAGCTGTTATCAGGCAACTGAACCATCCTATCACCAACTAGAGAGCAGTCTTGAGCAGTATCTACTTCATAGGAGATCCTTGGATTATCTTTAATCTGATTTTACTGGACTCTTGCACCAAATGTTATTCTCTTTGGCCTGTATCTGTACACTATGGACGACTTGATCATAATCATGAATAATCTTTCCACTGCCTGGTTATATATGCATATATGATTCAACTGTAATCATGTATGACTGCATAGCACACAACAACATCGCTTTTCAATATACCTTGGTACACGTGACAATAAACTAAACTAAACTATGTTTTAGACTGCAGTTAATTACTTTTTTTTTAAAGTGGGACTATAACATACAACAAGAGAAGTGAATTGACGATATGGTGCCCTCCAGTAAATAACCAACTAATTGATCGATGATCTGCTTAGATAGAAATACTGATAAAAATTAATCTCTGAGAAAACCGATGGGGTGGCACGGTGGGGCAATGGTAGTGTTGCTGCCTTACAGTGCCAGACTTTGGCTCGATTCTGACTACGTGTGCTGTCTGTATGGAGTTTGTACGTTCTCCTTGTGACCGCGTGGGTTTTCCCTCGGTGCTCTGGTTTCCTCCCACATTCCAAAGACGTACAGGTTTTTATGTTAATTGGCTTCTGTAAACTGCTCCTTGTAAATTGTCCCTAATGCATAGGATAGTGCTAGCGTATGGGGATCATTGGTCGGCGCAGACTCGATGAGCCGAAGGGCTTGTTTCCACGCTGTATCTCTAAACTAAACTAAACTAAACTAAACTAAACTAAACTAAACTAAACTAAACTAAACTAAAACTAAACTAAACTAAACTAAACTAAACTAAACTAAACTGAAAGCATGCAGCCTGTATTGGGAAGGGGACTATGCATTGTGCTGGAGGTTAGGCCCAGTGGAGAATGTCAGCCATGGTACAAGCATGAAGGTCACTACATCTTGGGGTATTGGATAGAGTCTCCGGACCTGCTCATGCAGTCCTTTGATGGATGGGATGGCCAAATTGGGACTTGCTGTTAAACTGAATGTTGATGATTGTATTTCTGAGTCAAAAGTAACAGCTTGAACAGTTTGAAGAAAGGTTATGGTGCAGGAAACAACATACGCTCTGTTAGCTAATCCATTATAAATCATACTGAGTGATCAGCCAATTGAATTTTTAGTTTAGTTTAGAGATACAGCGCAGAAACAGGCCCTTTGACCCACTGAGTCTGCGCCAGCCTGCGATCCGAACCTTAGCATTATCCTACACATTAGGGATAATTTACAATTTTTACCAAAGCCAATTAACCTACAAACCTGTACTTTTTTGGAGTATGGGAGGAAATCGGAGGACTCAGAGAAACCCCATGTGGTCACAGGGAAAAACGTACAAACTTCCTACAGACAGCACCGGTAGTCAGGATCGTACCTGGGTCTCTGGCGCTGTAAGGTGGCAAATCTACCGCTGCACCACTGTGCCGCACCAGGAATGACTTCTGATATTATTTACGGGAGTAACGTGTATAACTCTTTATGCACCGCCATCTAATGGTGACTGACAATGCATGACTCATGCCTTTAGCATCATTTTAATATTTAGTTTATATTGTACCATCTTTACTTTGACGCCTGGAATTTGTCTGGCACCAAACGTTATTCCCTTTGTCCTGTATATGTACTCTGTGGAGGGCTCATTTGTTATCATGTACAGGTGCACAACCTTTTATCCGAAGATCCAAATAACGAAAACCTCCGAATAGCGACATTTTTTCAGTCCTTGAAGAAAGGTCCTTGAAAACGTTCACCGAGGGCGGCCCGCAGAGGTGACAGCGGAACCTCCGGTCGGTCCTCGAAGAAAGGGGAACTAAATCCCCATTCATAAAAGAGAAGGTGAGGGTATATTGCGCGAGGGTTAATAATTGACAATCTGCTGCTGCCTGCCCGCTGAGTTAAAAAAGTTCCCACGGTAGACTCACGATACACAGTGTATCGTGAGTCTTGCATGAGAACTTTTTAACTCAGCGGGCAGGCAGCAGCAACTTGTCGCTCCCTTAAGTTTCACCCCACCTACACCCCTCTGCTTCCCGGCCATGTGTGTGACTCCTTCCCTCCCCTCTCCAGCTCCCCGCCCATTGCACCGGCGCGGGGGTTTTGCACTGTCTTCACGTCGGAGCTAGGGCCAGTCACCGGAGACGTCAGGACCAACGGGACGCCGGCCCCCAGGCCCACTGCAAGCACGGAGATCCCAGAGACCCACAGCCAGCAGCAGCCCAGCCCCGTTCCAATTCCAGAGGAACACGCTCCCCGTAGGGACCGAAGCTGATGGTGTGCAAGGTGCGTCTTGGTCTTGAGGTTGCGGATGAGGGGGCGCAGCTCGGGTTGTGACGTCTCCGGCCACCCCCTGTACAGGAGCTGACACTGGGAACTGTGGGGTTGTTTGCAGTTGCAGAGGGAGGGGGCAAGGGCGGTACAGTTCCCAGTCTCAGCTCCAATCCAGGGGGGTGACCGGAGACGTCAGGACCAACGGGACACCGACTGCAAGCACGGAGATCCCAGAGAGACTCACAGCCAGCAGCAACTCTAGCCCAGCCCCGCTCCAACTCCAGAGGAACCCGGGTTGCGGATGAGGGGGCGCAGCTCGGGCTGTGGGCGAACTGCCACTTGTCGCCGTAGCGGCGCATCGGGGAGCGGATTCCTCTGGAGTTGGAGGGACAGGGAGACACAGCGGCTTTTGAGAATGGTGGGCAATCACTTCCAAAGTTCTGCCCACACAGTCAGTACACCTCTCCTACACTTGTCTCCCGCACTAAGATTATCTCGCAGA
Source organism: Leucoraja erinaceus (assembly GCF_028641065.1). NCBI lineage: Eukaryota > Metazoa > Chordata > Chondrichthyes > Rajiformes > Rajidae > Leucoraja > Leucoraja erinaceus. The sequence continues at coordinate 28,774,185 of NC_073383.1, read as the reverse complement.
GAATGATCCCAGTCTAACCCTCCCTATTCTCTCCTATTCTGCAAGAAAAAACTACATTGAAGACTCAAACTCGCGATCGAGTAACTGCCGGGATCGAGGCGCAAACTCGCGACCTTGCGGATATGAGCCGAGCACTCTACCACTGAGCCAGCCGTTAAAATCTACGCTAAAAATCTTCCATTCCGAAAGCCGAAAAATTCTGAATTACGAAAAGTGTCTGGTCCCAAGACTTTCGGATAAAAGGTTGTGCACCTGTATAGTCTTTCCACTGACTGGATAGCACGCAACAAAAACACTTTTCACTGTTTTCACTGTACACATGACAATAAATGAAACTAAAGTAAAAACTAACCTAGGGATACAGCATGGAAACAGATCCTTCGATCCACCGTGTCCACGCCAACAATTGATCGTCCATTCACAGTTGTTATATGTTATCCCACATTCTCATCTACTCCCTACACACTACAGTTAACCTGCAAACCTAGTCTGAAGGAGAGTCCCGACCCGAAACGTTGCCTATCCATGTTTTCCAGGGATGCTGCCTGTCCCCATGGTACAGTGAAATTCTTTTTTTCATACAGTTCTATCAAAATATTACTATACATAAACACATCTTACATTCCGTACAAGTGTATTGGAATAGTACACTGAGCCAGCATCCAAGAGTCATAGAGTCATAAAGCATGGAAACAGGCCTTTCAGCCCAACTATCCCAAACTGACCAACATGTCCCATCTACACCTGCCTGCGTTTGGCCCATATCCCTCTAAACCTGCCCATTCCATGTACCTGTCTAATTGTTTCTTAAATGTTGCAATAGTCCCTGCACCAACTACCTCCTCCAACAGCTCGTTCCATATGCCCACCACCCTTCATGTGAAAAAGGTCAACTTCAAATTCCTATTAAATATTTCCCCCTTCATTTTAAACCTATGCCTTCTGGTTCTCGATTCCCCTACACTGGGCAAGAGACTCTGTGCAATTACCCGATCTATTCCTCTGATGATCTCTCTAAATCTTTCCCCCCTCACCTTAAATGGGCAGAAGTGGCAGTGATGATGATTTATTAAAACTCTGCAGATGAGGAGGCTGTGCAGTTTGTTTCAGTAGTCTTAGTTGTACCAAGGACATTTATAAGCTGGAAAGAGTGCAGAGATGTATGTTTGTATGTATGTATGTATATATATGTGTGTATATACAGAGTACTATGTTTACATATTCTGTTGTGCTGCTGTAAGTAAGGATGTCATTGTTCTATCTGGGACATATGACAATAAAACACTCTTGACTCTTTACTCTCTTGACGATTTAGAGAAAGATGTTGCCAGACATAGAGGTGAGCTATAGGGCGAGGTTGAGCAGGCCAGCACAATATTCCTTGATGCGCAGGAGGATGAGGTGTGATCTTGTAGATGTGTATAAAATCATGACGAGAATCCAGAGTAGGGGAATCAAGAACCAGAGGACATAGGTTTAAGGTGAGGGGGGAAAAATGTAATAGCAATCTGAGGGGCAACATTTTCACTCTGATGGTGGTGGGTGTAAACCAGAGAAGATAGTTGAGACAGGTATTATAACTTTAGATTTTTTTACTTCAACATTATACAGTACAGAAATAGGTCCTTTGGCCCACTGAGTCCATGCTGACCAGTGATCACTCCGTACTATCTAGCACTATCCTACACATTAAGGATAATTTACAATTTTACCAAAGCCAATGAATCTACAAACCTGTATGTCTTTGGAGTGTGGGGGGAAACCGGAGCCCCCCTGGAAAAAACCCACATGGCCACAGGGAGAAGGTACAATCTTCATACAGACAGCACCCGTAGTCAGGATTGAAATTTAGGGCTCTAACGCCGAGCCACTGTGCCACCCCCAATATTTAAAAGAGCTTGAACAGATACACAAATAGAATAGGTTCAAAGAGAATGAGGCAAGTGTGGGTAAATGGGATGCGTAGATGGGGCATCTTGGTCGACATGTTCGAAGGGCCTGTTTCCGAGCTGTATGACTCTAGTCAACGTTTGTGGCAATGATTGTGAGTCTCTGATTACAGTGGTGTTTGTGTGCACCAATCAGTGTTGTTTGTGTACATAATCATGAGAGGAATTGATCGGGTAAACGCACAGAATCTCTTCCCAGTGCAGGGGAAGCAATAACCAGAGGACATAGGTTTAAGGTGAGGGGGGAAAGATTTAAGAGGAATCTGAGGGGTAACCTTTTCACACAAGTGGTGGTGGGTATATGGAACGAGCTGCCAGAGGAGATAGTTGATGTAGGTACTATTGCAACATTTAAGAAACATTTGGACACGCACATGAATAGGATAGGTTTAGAAGGATATGAGCCAAATAATGGCAGGTGGGACAAGTGTGGATGGGACATGTTGGTCAATATGGGCAAGTTGGGTGGGGCAGGGGGCCTGTTTGCACACTGTATGACTCTGTAAGCATTCTTGAAATGAGATGAATGCATCGATCCCAAGAAGAAGCAAGACCATTGTCTGTCGCACTGTAGATGCAGACGACTGTCAAGGACTGTACATCGCTCTGGGAAATCTCACTCTGATCTGTGTTTCTGGCTCTCTCTGACTCTCTGGGATATAGCAATCCCTAATTGTAGAACAGATAAACTGAAGAGCAATTAGCACAGAGAGATAAGTGAAAACAAGCTCATTTATAGATAAAGATCGCTACATGTAATCTTGTTTTTCTACATGTACAGTCATTGATCCCTTGGGTTAATCGTATTTAGATTTCAAAATCTTGCAGAGAGAGAGAACATTCCTCAAATATTAACCGCATCATTATCAGCTCATTGCACAGAGAAAAAAAAGTGCATGTTTTTAAAATTTTGGATGGTCATTTTGGATATAAATATAATTATGGGGTGGCACAGCGGCGCAGCTAGGAGTTCGACTGCCTCACAGCGCCAGAGACCCGGGTTCAATCCTGACCTCGGGTGCTGACTGTATGGAATTTGCATGTTCTCCCTGTGGGTTTCCTCTGGGTTCTCTGGTTCCCCCCACATCCCAAAGATGTGCGGGTTTGTAGGTTAACTGACCCTCTGTAAATTGCCCGTAGTGTGTAGGGAGCGGGTGAGAAAGTGGAACAACATAGAACTAGTGTGAGCGGGTGATCGATAGTCGGCGTGGACTCGATGTGCTGAAGGGCCTATTTCCATGCTGTATCTCTAAATTAAACAAAACCTTTTCAAATAATTAAAATGAAGATGTTGTGCCATTATCTTATTGTCTACTCCTGCTATAAATTCATGCATTTATTTTTCAACATTATACCCAAGCATTTTCCTTCATCAGCTATCAGTAAGGAATTGTTGCTTATTTAATAATGAAGTAGGCCAAGGAAAAGACCATGCAAAAGCTTAGTTCTTCCCACTGGAGATTTCTGAGACGCACAAGAAACAGAGAGACAACTGGAAATGGGTCATGACAGACATATGGATGAATATTAGTCTGCAATGTTCCATTTTACCATGGCCGCGATTCACATTGATTCAAAACTGCCCGGGCATAAAAAGGTTACAAGACTATGGACGGCGCAGTGGCGCAGTGGTAGAGTTGCTGCCTTCCAGCGGCAGAGACCCAGATTCGATCCTAACCTTGGGTGCTGTCTGTAGGAAGCTTGTACGTTCTCTCTTTGACCGTGTGGGTTTCCTCCCACATCCAAAAGGCGTGCAGGTTTGTAGCTTAATTGGCCCTTTGAAAATCACCCCTAGTGTGTAGGGAGTGGATGAGAAATTGGGATAACATAGAACTAGTGTGAACGGGTGGTTGATGGTCACCGCGGACTCAGTGGGCTGAAGGGCTTGTTTCCATGCTGTATTTCTATAGTAGAGGAGGTTTAATAAGTTCAGGTAAATTTACGATGATGTTGCCAAGACATGAGGGTCCGAATTCTTGTGAAAGGTTGTGCAGTATAGGACTTTATTCCTTGGAGCGCTGGAGGATGAAGGGATGATCATATAGAGGTGTATAAGATCCTGAGGGGAATAGATGGTGTAAACACACAGTCTTTGACCCAGTGCAGAGGAACCAAGAACCAGATGAAATAGGTTTAAGGTGATGGGTGAAAGATTTAATGGGAACCTGAGGGGCAGTTTTTTCAAACAGAGGGTGGTGTCTATATAGAATGAGCTGCTAGAGGAGGTAGTTGAGGCAAGGACTAACACCATTTAAAAGATCTTTGGATGGGTACATGGATAGGACAGGTTTAGAGGCATATGGGCCAAACAGTTGATTCTTGATTAGTACAGGCATCAGAGGTTATGGGGAGAAGGCAGGAGAATGGGGTTAGGAGGGATAGATAGATCAGCCATGATTGAATGGCAGAGTAAACGATGGGCTGAATGGCTTAATTCTACTACTATTCCTTATGACCTTATGAACACGGGCAGGTGGGACTGCTGTAGATAGGGCCTCATGGTCAGTGTGGGCAGGTTGGGCAATGAGCCTGTTTCACGTTGTATGATATTATGACTCTAAGTGGTCAGGGTCATTGAAAGACCTTGAAATACTATATCACTCTCACTGCAACACCAGTATCCGACACTGCCCACTGCAAACCCTCTCTCTCCCTGAATATTCCACAAGCTCTATTGAAAATATTGTCACTTGTGGGTCCTTTTGATTCAATCACTTTGTTTACTGCCTGATTTGCCTTATCCATTCTCTAACCCAGCCTCTCATCTCTGAAACCTGGTCTTTTGCTCGTTTTTCATTAGTGAACCTAGGTAATTATTCTAAATTGGTTTGGGCGGCACAGTGGCACAGCTGGTAGAGCCACTGCTTCATGGCGCCAGAGACCTGGGTTCAATCCTGACCAAGGGTGTTATCCGTGTGGAGTTTACACGTTCTCCCTGTGACCATCTGGGTTTTCTCCAGGAACTCTGGTTTCCTCCTACACTCCAAGGACACACAGGTTTGGCTTTGGTAAGTTGTAAAATTACCCCAGAGTGTAATATAGTGTACGGGGTGATCGGTGGTTGGCGCGGACTCGATGGGCCAATGTGCCAGTTTCCGTGGTGTATCTTTAAAGTATAAATTCCAAAGTCTAAATAAATATCCCTGGTAGCAATTAGCAGAGAGTATTGTGACTGATTTTCCTTTCTTATAACCCGGGGTGATGAGTCGAACTTCAATCTCTCTGCTACATCCCTCAGTAAAGGTCAGGTAAATTAACACATTTAAAAATCAATTCTGTAATTTTCCAAGGCCCATATGACTGAGCAACTTATCTCTTAACTAGTTTAACTATTTGGTTACGAAGCATTTTTTTAAAATGGTGTTCATGAAATTCCTGAAGTTTTCTAATCTATTGGCCCCTGAGTCGGCCCATAGTTCGATGTTGGGTAATTCAGAGAACATCACTAGTTGTGTGACTACTAACTGTACCCCCTGCGAATATAATAAATAATGAGTGAGAAACTCCAGCAGTTACTAATACAGGTCACCACTGATTTTCCAGCACCCTTAGTTCCAGAACCTTACCGTATTATTCGTTTTGCCGAACCAACATAGGTCACGGCCTTGAGGGGCCAAGATACTGGCTGCAAAGTCGGCTACGGAAGTTGGCTATGGGAACGGATGTGCCTGTTCTGGCTGGGCCAGAGTTCCAGAGACCTGGCCGCAGGGGGAAAATTCGACCCGTCAATCGGCCATGGAAGTCCTGATGAGGTCAAGATCAGTCACCTCACCTGGCCTAGGCACCACATTTACAGAGAGGATTTCCTGGGGGGATTTCAAGTTCACTCTCATAATTTTGTCCGGAGTAAAAATCAGTGGTGGACCTGTACATGTAAATTTGAATTGAATTCTTCCTTATGGACGCCAAAGGCCAGAACTAAAATACCATTTTATTACTTTAAAAATAAATCACTTATTCTTTGTTATTGAAAATGTAGTTACCTGGTGGCATGATAAAGAAACTATTGACAAGATGCTGATCACAGCTGTAATGACTTAAATGTTAACTGTTTGCCTTTATCCAAAGTTGTGTGTGACACCGATACCATTGAGTCATTGAATCATAGAGAAATCAACACAAAAACAGGCCCTTCAGCCCAACTTATCCATGCCGACCAGTAAGTACCAACTAAGCTAATCCCATTTAGAGTCATAGAGCCATTCAGCACAGAAACAGGCCCTTCGGCCCAAGGTGCCTCATTTACACTAGCCCCACCTTCTGCCGTTTGGCCCATATACCTCTAAACCTTTCCTATCCATGTAACTGTTATAGTATCTGCCTCAACTACCTCCCCTGGCATCTGGTTCCATACACCCACTACCCTCTGAGTAGAAAGGTTGCCCCTCAGGTTCCTATTAAATCTTTCCCCTCTTACCTTAAACCTATGTTTCTGGTTCTGGAGTCCCCGACCTTGGGTAAAAAACCGTGCGTTCACCCTATCTATTCCCCTCATGATTTTATCCACATCTATAAGATCTATGTTCATCCACTTGCGCTTCAAGGAATACAGTCATAGCCTGCCAACCTCCGCCTATAGCTCAGGCCATCGAGTTCAGGTAACATCCTTGTAAATCCCTGCACCCTTTCCAGCTTAATATAGAAACATAGAAATTAGGTGCAGGAGTAGGCCATTCAGCCCTTCGAGCCTGCACCGCCATTCAATATGATCATGGCTGATCATCCAACTCAGTTTCCCGTACCTGCCTTCTCTCCATACCCCCTGATCCCCTTAGCCACAAGGGCCACATCCAACTCCCTCTTAAATATAGCCAATGAACTGGCCTCAACTACCCTCTGTGGCAGAGAGTTCCAGAGATTCACCACTCTCTGCGTGAAAAAAGTTATTCTCATCTCGGTTTTAAAGGATTTCCCCCTTATCCTTAAGCTGTGACCCTTAATGACATCCTTCCGATAGCAATGACAATCTCCAAACTTAATTTATTCTAAATTTTACGAATTCAAACAAAAATCATCTGACACAGATTCTGAATGTTATGTCACCAATAACTACATTGAGATCAGATCTGTGATTTCTGTGAGAATGAACACAAGAGGCTGCAGCATATTTTTAGCTAGTTTAGATTAGTTTAGAGATACAATGGGGAAACAGGTTCTTCAGCCTACCGAGTCTTCACTGACCAGCGATCATCCCGTACACTAGCACTATCCTACACACCCGGGACAATTTATGATTTTTACCAAAGCCAATTAACTTACAAACCTGTACGTCTTTGGAGTGTCTGGGAAAGCCTGGGAAAGCCTGAGCACCGGGAAAAACCCAAGCAGTCACCGGAAGAACGTACAAACTCAGCCTCAAATAACTAACTTGCACTAAAAGTTATTCACTGGTTAGCATGCATCTAAAGCTTTTCACTCTACCCTGGTACACGTGACAATAAACTAAACTCAAACTCAACTCCGTACGGACAAGTGCCATAGTCATAATTGTTCAAGTTCAAGTTCAAGTGAGTTTATTGTCATGTGCCCCTGATAGGACAATGATATTCTTGCTTTGCTTCAATACACAGAACATAGTAGGCATTAACTACAAAACAGATCAGTGTGTCCATATACCATAATATAAATATATACACACATGAATAAATAAACTGATAAAGAGCAAATAACAGATAATGGGTTATTAATAATCAGAGTTTTGTCCGAGCCAGGTTTAATAGCCTGATGGCTGTGGGGAAGTAGGTATTCCTGAACCTGGTTGTTGCAGTCTTGAACCCGGGTCTCTGGCGCTGTAAGGCAGCAACACTACCGATATACCACCATGCCACCCCTAGTTAATAAAGGCAAAGTGCTGAACAGATTTCCATACTTAAAAGGTGCTTTCTCTTCATGTTATTTTTATTTGAGTCTGAGCAATGGTTCAACAGTTGCAAATGGAGTAAACTGCAATTTGACGAGTAATACTTGTCCAGTTCTCCAGTGACTTACTCTTTCAAAATAAGTTTACACGGTGTTCAAGATCATGAGAGGAATCGATAGGGTAAATGTACAGAGTCTTTCACACAGAGCAGGAGAATCAAGAGCCAAAGGACACAGGTTTAAGATGTGGGGGGAAAGATTTAATAGGAATCCGAGGGGCGGTGGTGGGTGTATGGAACAAGCTGCTGGAGGAGGTAGTTGAGGCAGGTACTATTGCAGCATTTAAGAAACATTTAGACAGGTACATGGGTCAAAGTCAGGCAGGTAGACTAGATAGGGCATGTTGGTCAGCATGGGTAAGTTTGGCTGGAGGGCCTGTTTCCACACTCGAATGCTAATCTAGGGTGATTCTGAGTTTTGTACAGTAAAAGCGGGTACAGTTGCTACCTCACAGCCGCAGAGTCCAGGGTTTGATCCTGACTCTGGTTGCTGTCTATGTGGAGTTTGTCTGTTCTCCCTGTGATTACGTGGGTATTCTCCAGGTGCTCCAGTTTCCTCCCACATTCCAAAGACGTGCAGATTTGTAGGTTAATTGGCTTCTGTACACTGCACCTAGAGTGAAGGATGCTAATGTAGGAAAACCTAATTCTAGTGTGAATGGGTGATGGATGGTTAGCATGGACTCGATGGGCCGAAGGACCTGTTTCTATGCTATATGTCTAAATAAACTAAACTAAACTATTACTTATTTTAGCATTATAAATATGCTTATTACTAATTAAGCAAAGCACGGTGACGTAGTGGTAGAGTTGCCGCTTTACAGCACCAGAAACAGGGTACAATCCTGACTACGGGTGCTGTCTGTACGGAGTTTGTAAATTCTTCCTCTGACCGTGTGGGTTTTCTTCGGGAGCCCTGGTTTCCTTCCACACTCCAAAGGCGTACAGGTTTGTAGCCTAATTGGCTTCAGTAAAATTGTAAAATGTCCCAAATTTGTATAAGATAGTGCTAGTGTGAATGGGTGATTGCCGGTCGGTGTGGACTCGGTGGGCCGAAGGATCTATTTCCATGCTGTATCTCTAAACTAAAAAAAACAAAACTAAATCTCCTGATTTTTAATTTACGTTAATCGCCAATCTATTGAAGAAGTCAATTCCTATTAGAAGCCCTATTTCATATTCTCTATAAGGGTGGTATAATTCCTGTGAAAAGCACACTATTTAATCATTTTCTTTCAATTCTCGTCCTCCAGCTCACCGTTCTCTTATGCCCCACATCCTAATTTGATGTCCTCATTTGATTGATGTCCTTGCAAGTTGAGCAACATCAAGGAAGCAGCATCAACTGAGGAGCTACTGTACTTGAATCAATCCAACCTGCATGTAATTTGGACAAGACTGACCTTCATTTAAACCAATTTGGCAGTAAAAGTACAAAATGTTCCACACAGCTCCCTTTTCCTTTCTTATTTTCATCTCTGCCGAGCAGTCTCTTAAATCTTGCAGGTCCAAACTTTCCCCTTTTTTTGGCCATTATCTCCTCCCCTAATCCTGTTACTAATTCAGCGAGATTCTCGCCATTTCTAATTTGTCTTCCACACACTGTCGCACATGCCGTTCTCTCGTTCACTTTTTCCCCCTCTCTTTCTCTTTTTAAATCTACTAATTGGCAATGATTCTTTTAAGCTACTGTGAAAACACTTAGCACTCTGTAACCTGAACTTATTAATTGTACAACTCCTAGGTATTTAATCGTGCGTATGAATTTTATATTTTGTATATTCCAGTTAATTTACATTATTTATTGCTGTCCATTGTATTATAATCATTGTTATATGTGTTCCTAAGCAGCTATTTCATCACTGCTTTATGAAAGGTGCCCTTTAATCTATCGCCTGTTCACTGTTAGTTCCATCCAGTACACTATTTTCTTTTCCCCATTGGCTTGCGTTCTACTGAAGGCAAATAAATAAAATGATGAGTGGAAGCAAACAGTCCATTTCCACAACATATTTCAATTTATGTAATAAATTGTTCGATTTTCTTTTTTATTTTAATGCATTTTGCATTAGCTCTCCTCCCATTCCACAGAGCTCAGCTCCCCTGCATCTCCCACGATGAAATCACAGGAAAGTCTCAACACACACTTGTTTTGTTAAACTTTAACTCATTAGTGATTTTCCTTTCAGTTCTTGCATTCTCGAACACCCATCAGACACGCTTAGTTAACTTCTCTTTTCTCTCAAATGGGTGACATATCTTGAAGTACCAATCAATTATTTCCAACAGCAGTGCATTTTAACACATGATTGACTACGATGCGCTGGAACTCAAATTAAAACACTTCTGGGACTGAATTTGGTCTTTAAAAGGGTTAGCTTTGGCTCAGCCATTTTACCTTGCATTCAGAGAGCAAGCAGAGTGTCTCATACAAATATGTGCAATTCAATTGTAAAGGGCTTTGTGTCACTATGATGCTGAACAAACAACATTCAGACTGTATTATAGAACACGACTTGCACTGAGATGGTGAAAAATAATGTCTAGTGACCGTAAGAAAGCAGAATTTAACAGGTGCTGTACGTTTCAGACTTTTAGATCACAGAACAGGGAACAGTACAGCACAAGAACTGGTTGTTTAATTTAGTCTACTTTAGTTTACTTTAGTTTAGTTTAGTATCATTTAGAGATGCAGTGTGGAAACAGGCCCTTCGGCCCACCGAGTCCATGCTGACCATTAATCACCCGTACACTAGTTCTATCACTGGGGACAATTTACAGAAGCTGATTAATTTTGAAATGTGGGAGGAAACCGGAGCATCCGGAGAAAACCCACGCGATCACAGGGAGAATGTAAAAACTCCAACTTGTGCGACTTGTTTTTTGGCGCACAATGTAGATGCCGAACATAATGCCAAGACCAATTCTTATCAACCTCTACATAATCCATATCCATTCCCTGCATATCCATGTGCCTATCCAAAAGCCTCTTAAATGCCACTATCGTACCTGCCTCAACCACCATCTCTGGCAGCGTGTTCCAGGCACACATCACCCTCCGTGTAAAATAACGCCCCTGCACATCTCCTTTAAACTTTGCCCCTCTCACCTCTAGTATTTGATTTTACAAATAATGGATTGCTTAGACCTTTTGTTTTTTGTAAGCCATTTATTTCACAGCAAGAGTGGAAGATAATGTGGTCAAAAATTGAGTAAACTACTTGCATCCAACTTTGTAGCCTGTCTGTTTTGGGAATTTAACGATGTAAGGTTTTACATTTGTCCTCAAATGTCAATGACTTACTTTTTGCATTTTTTGGACATTTTTCTCCCCCTAACCAGCGAAATGCACACAAATCCTGGGTTCACTTATGGAGAAGGTCAAAGTTGGTCACTGAGGCAAGAAATACCATATCAGGCTCTCTCTCCCATCCAATCCAGAAAAGTATAAATTGTGGAATTAGTGTATTGATTGAATGATATAACTTCGAGCAATGGGCTTTACTGCTTTGACAAGATTATTTTATCCTACTTTCCTTTTATTATTATGTGTTGTACCTGAGCCATCCTTCAGGCATATAAAGTGACACTTTGAATTTACTCAATACAATCTGCCAGTTAGGAAACCTACTGAGCCTAACAAAAGATGAAAACAATAGTGAGAGGAAGGTGCACAGTTAGTCTACGCAAGAATGGCACTGTCTTGGAAAGGAATATTAACTGAAATTACTTTCTGATCGATGTATTTCTATGGAAACAAACCATAAACTTGTAAGGTCTATTCACTCCAGCTGGAGTGTATGTTATACTCCCTTCTGCAGGGCTTTAGGACCAGCAAAGATTCTGTGGGAAAGAAACAATGCATTTTCTAATGATTTTCCCTACTTTGATTGCAAATTTATAGAAAACTGATTGCAAGTGGCATTTTAGTTTTGACAAGGTTTCAGTGCAGATGAGAAGGGACTACTGGTTCTTAAATGAAAAATAGATCATGGAAAATTAGATTTATTTTAATATTTTACTTTTTTTTTCCAATTCGATTCTCCCTGAAATCATTGGTATTGCATTTTGAAGGATGTTTTGCGCTGATAGGTCAAAGGTATCCTTTGACTGGCTGATGCACAATTATTATCCATCTATTATTTATGTTTGCTATCGCCTCTTATTCCCCCTGTAGTTTGTGCTCTCCACCAGCTGCATGCCCCACACACTCCCAGCAGTAATTTGTGCTGTAACACTCCATGTGGTCACACAGGACTCTGACACAGGCTGATACAAACAGCAGGCCAAAGTGGCAACATTGGCAACTTGTTCCCCTGGAATGAAGCACTCCACAGTGGAGCCATACTCCACCTTGCTACTTGCTACGGATAAAGAAATTCAGATTTCAAGCACACAGTGGCGCAGCGGTAGAGTTGCTGCCTTACAGCGCCAGAGACCCGGGTTCATAAGTTCACAAGTTCTAGAATCAGAACTAGGCCATCCGGCCCATCGAGCCTTCTCCGCCATTCAATCATGGCGGATCTATCTTTCCCTCTCATCCCCATTCTCCTGCCTTCGCCCCATAACCCCTGACACCCTTACAAATCAAGATTCTGTCAATCTCCGCCTTAAAAATATCCATTGACAACCTCCCCAGTCGTATGTGGATATGAATTCCACAGATTCACCACCCACTGACGAGAGAAATCCCTTCTCATTGTTCAGTCCTGACTCTGGATGCTGTTTGTACGGAGTTTGTACACTCATCGTTGTGACAGCGCGATTTCCACTGGGGGCTCTGGTTTCCTCCCACACTCCAAGGATGTACAGGTTTGCAGGTTAATTGGCTTAGGTAAAATTGTAAATTGTCCCTAGTGTGTAGTGTATGGGGTTATCGTTGGTTGGCTCGGACACGGTTGGCTCGAAACTCTTACTTGCAGCAACACAACAGGTATGTAAACTTAATATTCTGTAGATTACATTTTGTGTCTATCTTTGGTGTAAACCAGTATCTGCACTTCCTTCCTACACTGTTCTATTCTATGCTCTATATTCTACCTGTGGAAGGAACGGACAGAAGATGTTTCGGGTCGGGACCCCGCTTCACACTGTGGTCTTTATTTGGACAGTAGGATCCAGCAGATAGAAGGAACAAATGACGATCCAAAAGATCTTTCAAAGTTTCAACTTCACTATACTTTTAAACCAATATGCACTAAGAATATCAAATAAAAATCAGGGCAATGCAGGATTCATAAATCTGGACCTGACAATCCGAAGTATAGAGTACTTGAAATGTCAGTGTGAGCGTGCATCTTTGATTGCTACGTTCCATCACCCCTGAAATAGTTTTTCTGAAGACTCTATTTTTAAATATTCATCAGTGATTATACATTTTTATTCCGCTGTTATTCTCAGAATTGAGACATCATTATATTTATTCAAAACAACTTTGTGCTGTGGGAATAGCCCGCAGTCATCTCCCTCCAGAGACTGACCAGAGGCACATTGCTGCTGCTGCAGGAGACAACAGCAAATCCCCCAACTTTACACAACCTGCCGTTCCTTCCTTACTGGAGCAGAACGAGCTATTTCTGCCTTCTCTCTTTCTCTTTCTCTCTTTCTCTCTTTCTCTCTTTCTCTCTTTCTCTCTTTCTCTCTCTTTCTTTCTTTCTTTCTCTCTTTCTTTTTCTTCTTTCTTTCTTTCTTTCTTTCTTTCTCTCTTCTTTCTCTTTTTCTCTTTCTTCTCTCTTTCTTTCTTTCTCTCTCTCTCTCTTTCTCTTCTCTCTTTCTTTCTCTTCTTTCTCTCTTTCTCTTCTTTCTCTCTCTCTTCTCTCTCTTTCTCTCTTTCTCTCTTTCTCTCTTTCTCTCTCTTCTCTCTTTCTCTCTCTTTCTCTCTTTCTCTCTTTCTCTCTTTCTCTCTTTCTCTCTTTCTCTCTTTCTCCTTTCTTTCTTTCTTTCTCTTTCTCTATCTCTCCCTCTTCTCTTTCTCTCTCCCTTTTCCCCCCTCTCTCTTTCTCTCTGTCAGTGCTCGAAGAATGCCAAAGGCAGTGAGCACAATTCGACACATGTTATAGTAAGTGGAACTGTTAAAGTTATCGGTGCGGAATTTAAATTAGTTTTATTTCTTTATTGGTCATCAGCATTGTATTGATGATGTGGTGGCCCTGATAATACACTAGAAAACAATAGTGTGATTATAAAATGCAAGCATCAAACCTTTAAAATGAATAATAAAGTAATAAACAAACAAACAAGCAAATTAAATAGATAGATAGATAGATAGATAGATAGATAGATAGACAGATAGATAGATAGATAGAGATAGATAGATAGATAGATAGATAGATAGATAGATAGATAGATAGATAGACAAACAATCAAATAAATAAATTATAAAAATATGCCATACTCTCAAGAAAACTGATTGGAAACTTTAAATGAAAAATGATTGTCTGAGAATAGAGACACCTTTAGTGAAAGTCACGGTTCGGTATTCACAAGATCTTCACTTTCATCTTATCTCTGTCATTGGAAAAGCTGATTAAAGTACATTTTATATCAAAAATAATTATTTTCAGAGGCATGATCATTTATTCGTATTTTCAACATTTTTTTACTTGTTCATAAAAAGTATCCATGTTTAATGTATTTTAGTCCTGAATATTGGACCAAATAAGAATCCGACAAGTTACAATCATGTCTCCTTCCTACCCAGCGCAGGTCATGCATTACGTCAACAGCAACAAGCTAACTTGTGGAATTATAATTATACAATCTTAATGGATTTGGACAAACTATTTGAAATGTGCAGGCCTCCAGTTTCCAAATAGCGAGTAATGTTAATTTTTTTTAAAGGTTTCTTAAAAATATCATTACTTAATTAGTTCCTGTAACCATCTGTCCATAAGAAGGTGGAAATTATTTAGTATGCCGGCATTCCATCTCTTTCCAGATGTTTAGCTACAGGGTAGCATTATCAGTGAGTTTGTACAGCTGTTTAGGGGAAATGGAGCTGAATTCATAAAGCTTGTAGTGTCACTTAGAGACTGCAATGAACCATATTAATCAGTTCATAAAATCTGTATTAATTATTTTGTTAGCGTAGATTATTTTTATTTTGAAAGCCATCGTATTATTGAAGCATTTTATATATCTCGTATATTGCCTTGAAAGTCCTTTAATCTCCATCATTTTATATAATATGGTTAAAGCAAAGAAATAATGTACAGCTCACATTTTGTGTCTAGTAAAGATAAATAAATGACAAATTATCCAAGTTGTTGGAGAGTTGTATTTTTTATTAAATAAGGATCATTTTGTGAACATTCTTTTTCTTTTAGTCCATAGGAATTTTGAAATCCAGAATTTAATTGGCTTAGCACAATTAACTGTGCACGATTAATGCACTGTGTTGCAGCTGGCAGAGCAGCTGTCTCACAACATTGGAGACCTGGGTTCGACCCTGACCTCGGAAGCTGTCTGAGTGTGGAGTTTGCACGTTCTCCCTGTGACCGCGTGGATTTCCTCCAGGTGCCCTGGTTTCCGCCCACATTCCAAAGATGTGCGGGTTTGTAGGTTAATTTGCCCGCTGTAAATTGCCCCCTAGTGTGTAGGGAGTGGATGAGAAACCGAGAAACATAGAAACATAGAAAATAGGTTCGAGCCTGCACCGCCATTCAATATGATCATGGCTGATCATCCAACTCAGTATCCTGTACCTGCTTTCTCTCCATACCCCCTGATCCCTTTAGCCACAAGGGCCACATCTAACTCCCTCTTAAATATAGCCAATGAACTGGCCTCAACTACATTATGTGGCAGAGAATTCCCAAGATTTACCACTCTCTGTGTAAAAAATGTTTTCCTCATCACGGTCCTAAAAGATTTCCCCTTTATCCTTAAACTGTGACCCCTTGTTCTGGACTTCCCCAACATACGGAACAATCTTCCTGCATCTAGCCTGTCCAACCCCTTAAGAATTTTGTAAGTTTCTATAAGATCCCCCCTCAATCTTCTAAATTCTAGCGAGTACAAACCGAGTCTATCCAGTCTTTCTTCATATGAAAGTCCTGACATCCCAGGAATCAATCTGGTGAACCTTCTCTGTACTCCTTCTATGGCAAGAATGTCCTTCCTCAGATTAGGAGACCAAAACTGTACACAATACTCCAGGTGTGGTCTCACCAAGACCCTGTACAGCTGCAGTAGAACCTCCCTGCTCCTATACTCAAATCATTTTGCTATGAATGTTAACATACCATTCGCTTTCTTCACTGCCTGCTGCACCTGCATGCCTACTTTCAATGACTGGTGTACCATGACACCCAGGTCTCGTTGCATCTCCACTTTTCCTAATCGGCCACCATTCAGGTAATAGTCTACTTTCCCGTTTTTGCCACCAAAGTGGATAACTTCACATTTATCCACATTATACTGCAGCTGCCAAACATTTGCCCACTCACCCAGCCTATCCAAGTCACCTTGCAGCCCCCTAGCATCCTCCTCACAGTTAACACTGCCCCCCAACTTTGTGTCATCTGCAAACTTGGAGATGTTGCATTCAATTCCCTCGGCCAAATCATTAATATATATTGTAAATAACTGGGGTCCCAGAAAGTGGGATGACATGGAACTAGTGTGATCAGGTGATTGATGGTAGCCATGGACTCAGAGGATTAAGGGGCCTGTTTCCATGCTGTACCTTTCAATAAATCCATCAAACTTCATGGGATATGCCTAAAACTTTCTATTTCAGTTTGACGAAAGCTAGAAACATTGAAATGCAGATGTTGGTTTACAAAAAAAGATACAATGTGTTGGAGTAACTTAGCGGGTTGTTTTGGGTCAGGACCCTCCTTAACATGTCTGAAAAGCTCTCTTGTCTGACCAAGTGGCCTGACCCAAAACATGACCTATCCATGTTCCCCAGGGATGCCACCTGACCCACTGAGTTACTCCAGCACTTTATGTCATATTTCATATTGAGATGGATATGTTCAAAACTTTTCAATGATTAGACGGCAACACAAAATTTAAATTTATAGTGGTGTACATATACAACAAAAAATGACAGACGAAGGCATTGTATGCTTGGTACAAACAAGTAATTGTATTGGTAATACCTTATCCAACCTCTGTAGAATACATGTCACCTTCCCTCCTGCATTACAGTACCTAGATTGATATATCTTGAAAAAAATATCCCTTGCATTACATATTGGTCTGTATGCTGAATTTATGATGTATTTAGATGTTGTTTATGTATTTTTTTCTACAGTTTTCCGAAGCCCTCACATAATTTTCCATCTACCCTGGTACTGTAGTCTTGCTAGGCTGAAAGACTTGTGAGGATGTTGCCAGGACTCGAGGGCCTGAGCTGTCGGTAGAGGTAGAGCAAGTTAGGATTATATTCCTTTGAGCGCAGGAGGACGAGGAACAATCTCATAGGGGTGTATAAGATCACAAAGGGAATAGATAAGGTCTTTTACTAGGGGAATAGATAAGGTATATAGTATTTTACCCGGGGTAAGGTGAATCAAGAACTAGAGGAGATATAGTACTGAAACAGGTCCTTCGGCCCACCGAGTCTGCGCTGACCAGTGATCGCCCCGTACACTAGCACTATCCTACACACGAGGGACATTTTACAATTTTACCAAAGCCAATTAACCTACAAACCTGTACGTTTTTGCAGTGTGAGAGGAAACCACAGCACCCGGAGAAAACCCACGTGGTCACAGGGAGAACATACAGACTCCGTACAGGCATCACCCGTAGTCAGGATTGAACCCAGATCTCTGGCACTATAAGGCAGCAACGCTACCTTTTGGTTGAGTAGCTCGAATTCTATTCACGCACATTATCTGACAGTCTCTTGCTGCCATTTTAATTGTGCGAAAAAAAAAAGTTACCCTATCTAAGTTTAAATTGCTGAGTAAATGTGTATCCTTGTAAATATATAACGATATAAGTGTACAAACGGTAATCACACACATGCAGCAGGGAGTGCACGGCCCAACAGCCATGAAATCTAACTCATTTTTTTAGGTTATGTCTAATAGGTAGGAATACCTGGGATTTAAAATAGGATGAATTAAACTTTGTCGCATTTTGCTATTTAGATGACCTACTCTGTGAAATTACAACAGCAAACTAATCCTTTCGGACCAAGGGGTCTATCAATCTTTGGATTTTTCTAATGTGGAAGCTACTCAATTGCATCTCAGAAATCAGGTAGGTAATTATTCATGCCGACAGCACAAAATGAAAGAGAAAAAAAAGCTTGTTCTGCTGAGTATCCCTTTTAGAACAAGCTGCAGAATAGTCTACACAGTCACTATAATCAGTCACATCCTTCCACTAATTTTTCAGGTGTTGAAAGCAACAGTGAGAATACATGCAGTGAAAGTTAACAAAGCAGAGCAGATATAATGGAGGTTTCTTCCCACAGTGAAGTGGCCCCTTCTCTTCAAGGGCTTTCTGTGTTGAAGATCCACTCTACAGAAACAAACCACTTCTTGTACTGAGGCAAAAAGGCAGCCAGCATCATCAGAGACCCAAACCACCCTAGCCACGCTCTCTTTTCACTCCTGCCATTGGGAATAAAGTATAGGAGTCTGAAAACTGTAATGTCCAGGTTCAGGAACAGCTTCTTCCCTACAGTCAGCTGTTAAATGCCACAACCGCCAAATAAGCACCGAACTGCATAGGTTTTGGGGCATTGGTTTTGTCTTTTAGCACCATTATATATAGACATGTATATGTCCATATATCTACATATCTACAGCCATTTGGCTATTAAACACTACAACCTCCAAATAAGCACTGAACTCATAGATTTTAGGTATAGATGTAGATATATATTGTACGCACACACACATGCACACACACACACACACACACACACACACACACACATACACACACACATACACACACATACACATACACACACACACACATATACACACACACACACACACACACACACACACATATATATATATACACACACACACACACACACACACACACATACATATATATATATATATATACACACACACACATTATATATATATATATATACACACACACTGAACTTTTTCTCGTTTCATTATATTGTTTACAGAGTGCTATGTTTACATATTCTGTTATTCTGTTGTGCTGCTGCAAGTAAGAATTTCATTCTTCTGGCGAGGACATTTGACAATAAAACACTCTTGACCTGAATGAGATTCTCTGTGTGTGCGCATTATCTTGTACAAAATATATTTGGGTAGCAATCCTTTTTTTCGTGACTCATGCATTGATAATCTGTTTATTCTTGACGGCCAAGTACATCATGCTGTTTTATAAACAGATTTGGTTGCAGCTCCTCTGAAGCTATTTAAGGTTACTTTGATTGCAAGCTTCTTAATGCCCCTTCTTAATGCCCCCTATCTTTAAGGAAGATTATTGGGAAAGATCAAAATGCTACAATTTTCTTCCACAGACGTGGCGGCACAGTGGCGCTGCGGTGGAGTTGCTGCCTTACAGCGCCAGAGACACGGGTTCGATCCTGACTATCGATGCTGTCTGTAGGGAGTTTGTATGTTCTCCCCGTGACCGTGTAGGTTTTCTCCAGGAACACCGGTTTCCTCACACATTCCAAAGATGTATGGGTTTGTAGGTTAATTGGCTTCACTCGGGTGTAGGATAGTACTAATGTATGGGGATTGCTGGTCAGTGCGAACTCTGTAGACCAAAGGGCCTGTTTCTACGCTAGATCCCCAAAGTAAACTAAACTAAACTAAAGATACTGTAAATTACCTATCAGCCTTTGAGGTAGAATCATAAAATAGTACACAGTCATAATTTAATGATTTGCAGAACATTATATATCACAATATTATATTATAATATATTATGCAAGCCTGCATAATACATTATATTATTGCGTAAACATTCATAAGATTAACAGATAAACTTTGAGTGATTTAAGGGCTGTTTCTGTTTTGGATAAAGAATTGCATAATCCAATAAAAGCCAAATCACAAATGTAGTTTAGTTTAGTTTAGAGATACTGCGTGGAAACAGGCCATTCAGCCAACTGAGTCTGCGTCGATCATCGATCACCTGTTAACTACATGCTAGGAGCAATTTTTACCAAAGCCAATTAACCTACAAACCTGCATGTCTGGATTGCGGGAGGAAACCGGAGCACACAGAGAAAGAAAGTCTGAAGAAGGGTTTCGGCCCGAAACGTTGCCTATTTCCTTCGCTCCATAGATGCTGCTGCACCCGTTGAGTTTCTCCAGCTTTTTTGTGTACCTTCGATTTTCCAGCATCTGCAGTTCCTTCTTAAACACACGGAGAAAAACACTTGTTCACGGGGAGAGCGTGCAAATTCCGCATAGACAGCACCCGTAGTCAGGATCAAACCCAGGCCTCTGGAGCTGGGAGGCAGCAATTTTACCGCTGCACCACTGATCTGCTCCCAAATGAAATAAAATGGTGGAAAAATTAACTTTCAACGATGATGAAAGCATATTGGGCGTTGATGTTAATTATATTCACATTCAGGAAATTTGCCTCTAATATATAAAATATATCTTTATTAATGTTCTTTAATTTTCTGAAATAAACTCATAGCAGTTATTACTTGTTACATTTATTACTTGCCCTATTTGAACATTTTGTTTTCATTGGCTGCGTTTGGGATCGTTTTCCCAATTTTTTAATTAATTTTCAGGAGAATTTGATTTTTTTCGGTGTTAAACGACAATAAAAAAAAAGCCCTATGTAGTTGTAATAATTTGCTCTTCATGCCTAATATTGCAAAAGTGGTCTGTAGTGATAACCTTTGCTTCAATTATAAGATGGTGGAATTTTCATCTTGTGATACCACCGGTTATGTGAAGGTTTCCCTGAAGGTTGCCTTGGCTGAGGTTCAAGGTTCCGTCCCTTTTGTACAGACATTTGGCTGGCAGTCTCTGCTGTGGTTTGCCTGAGATATCCCGTGGAGTGAGAGTGTGAGTAAATCAGTCAGTTGCCCAATGGAGAGAGGAAGCCAACGTTATGAAAAGTGACAGGAGAGAACATTATTAGCATGTCTGGTAATGCAGCTGCTTGTCTATGTCATCTGAGCAGGGTGATATGAGGTAAGGACTTGGTTATCTTATCTGTTGACGACACAGCTAAAGCAGTTTGAGGCAGGCATTGACCTAACGTAGAGGGATATGTGCAAGATGCATTAACGATCCATTGCTTCATGTAATTGAAGACACCGGAGAGGTAGTGGTATCTAAAATGCAAATCAAAACCACCATCTGCATTAAATATAACAGCTAGAAATTTATTCTGGAGAAAGATACAAAATGCTGAAACTACGAAGGGCAACAGAGAAATGTTGATTTACCTCATAAAGTCATAAGTGATAGGAGTAGAACTAGGCCATTTGGTCCATCAAATCTACTCTGCTATTCAATCATGGCTGATCTGTCTCTCCCTCCTAACCCCATTCTCTGCCTTCTCATCATAACCTTGGACACCTGTACTAATCAAGAATCTATCTATCTATCTCTGCCTTTAATATATCCATTGACGGCCTCCACAGCCTCTGTAGTTGAGGCAGCAGTAGAGTGCCTGCCTTACAGAGACCGGGTTTGAACCTAACTACGGGTGCTGTATGTATACAGTTTATACGTACACACTGTGTTGGTTTTATCCAGGAGCTCTGGTTTCCTTCCACACTCCAAAGATGGATTTGTAGGCTAATTTGGCGTGGCAAAATTGTAAATTGTTCCTAGTGTGTGTAGGATTGTGTTGGTGTACGGGGATTGCTGCTTGGTGCTGGCTCAGTGGGCTGAAGGACCAGTTTCTGTGCTGTATCTCTAAACAGAAAAATATTAAACCAAGTTCATGAGTCATAGGATCTGTCAATCTCCACTTTAAAAATCCCCCATTGAGCTGGCCTCCATTGCCGTCTGGTCCTAGACTCTCCCATTAGTGGAAACATCCTCTCCACATCCACTTCATCCAGGCCTTTCACTATTCGATTACCAACCGGCCAAGTTAGGAGGTTTTAGTGTTTCCTGCTGTCTTATTTCCCTTTAAATAAGGAGGGGAGTAGAGGTGGATGAAGAAATGATTTTACTGAACTTTGTCTGACCCCAAAACCGCTGAAATTTTGACACTCAACAAACATCGACATCTTTGCTCTTTTAAAGAGATCTGATTCTTGCAGTAGGTCTGCTATGAAGGGTGGAACTTTCTTCTACAACCTGGTTGGACCAGTCTTGCTCAGACAGGAGAGGGTGCCACCATCTTGACCACCGGCCCCAGTTTCCATTGAGGCATTGGATGAAAACTCGCAGCTCAAATGTCACGAATATTATGGCAGGGAAACAGGCCCTTCGGCCCAACAACCCATGCCGACCAAGATGCCCCATCTAAGCTCATCCATCCTGCCCGCATTGGGCCCATATCCCTCCAACTTTCCCATCCATGTGCCTGTCCAAGTGCTGTTATATATAGTACCTGCCTCAACTGCCTCCTCTGGCAGCTGGTTCCATTTATCCACCACTCTCTGAGTGAATAAGTTGCCCCTCAGGTTCCTTCAGCCCACAGCCCACACAGAAGAAGATGTCAAGTTAAACAAATCTTCTCTGCCTGCACATGAGCCATATCCCTCAATCTCCAGCATATACCTGGACCTATCTCCAAGCCTGTTAAATGCCACTGAGGGTGGTGAATCTGTGGAATTATTTTCCGCAGAAGGCTGTGGAAGTCATTATTGGATATTTTTAAAGCAGAGATAGATTGATTCTTGATTACTACAGGTGTCAGGGGTTATGGGGAGAAGGACGAACTAATCCATGAGTTTAGAAGACCCTAGACGAGTTGAAAAAAATGTCATGATCGCGTTGACTCGCCGAAGTAAAAGACCTTCTACGACCTCCTACGACTATGTCTGCTACCTCCTACGACTACGTCTGCGACCTCCTACGACCCCCCTCAACCTCAGTCTTCCACACCTAAGACCGACTATGACTATCTACGAGTGGAAAATTCGCTGAGGTCATGACCTTGCGACATCATACGTTACCTGGCATCATCCTGGCAACAACCCATGACAGGAGACGACAGGCAACGTCAGGCAACGTCAAGCCCACTGCCGCTGCAAGATTTTGAACAAAATCCAGCAGCGACAAGAAAAAAGTGATGACACTTGGGGCGACAGCGCACGACAACTCAGGTGTCAGCCCGCGTTATGCCACGACCAAGAGGCTGTCGCCGAAAAAAGTCGCCAAGCAGGACAGGGGCTTAAAGCTATGCCCTCTAGACATTGACATTTGCAGCCTGGGAAAATATTCTCCCTCAGGTTCCCATTAAATCTTTTTTCTCTCTCCTTAAACCTATGTCTTTTGTTTCTTGATTCCCTGCCATGGGTAAAAATACTCTGTGCAGTCACCCTATCTATTCCCCTCATGAGTTTATAAGATCACTTTCTAAGATCACTCCTCAGTCTCCTGCGCTCAATGGAACAAAGTCCTAGCTGCTCAACCTCTCCTTAAATCTCAGGCACTGGAGTTCTGCACAATTCTTTTCCTATAGAAGCTGTTCTGAAGTCTGGTGGTCTGAAGCTTCTGCCTGACAGAAGCGGGGAGAAGAAGGAATGCCCGGCGTGGGACAAGTCTTTAATTAGATTGGGTGCTTTTCTGGGGCAGCGTGAAGTGTAGAAGGAGTCTGGAAGTCTAGAAGTGTAGAAGGTGGGGAGACTGGTCTGTGCGATGGTTTGGACTACATCTACAACTCTCTGCGCTTCCTTGTAGTCTTGGCAGAACTGTTCCCAAACCAAGCTGTGATGCAACCCGGCACTATGCTTTCTATGGTGCATCTATAGAAGTGTGGTAAACACACACAAATCACCGTGACATTTTATTGTGTAATAACGCCACATAAAAAATAGTTATACCCATCTCAGGAATAGATTCCTTTTAACTTCACCATTCAGGAAAACCCATTTCTTGTGGGTGAATGGTTTGTTTTCAATTGACGTTTTCTGCCTGAACGTTTCCTAATGTTATCAAAGTGATGATGCAAAAAATGTCATCAAAGATTCATAGCTGCTCGAAATAACTGGTGTGCTTTCATCCGACCTCAAGCTGCATGTTAAAAGAGAATTCCTCCACTTTATAGTACTGACAACTCACAGCTCCGAGTAACTTCAAATGATTGTATAATCACACCAGGAAATCAATCCACAAGTGGCAACTATTTATATTTCTATACCTACCTGTAAATTCTTCTTTCGGTTCCACAGCTAAGAGGGAAATGGAATCAATCGTTTTGGAATGATAAAACTATCCACTTGTTATGACTTAATATAATCATTTGGGTCAATGATTTTTGATGTTATGGAGGTGTACAAAACCATGAGAGGAGTAGATCGGGTAAATGCACAGTCTCTTGCCCAGAGTTGGGGATCGAGAGCCAGCGGACATAGGGTTAAGGTGAGGGGGTAACGATTTAATAGGAACCTGAGGGGGTCACTTTTTCACACAAAGGGTGGTGGGTGTATGGAACAAGCTGCCGGAGGAGGTAGTTGAGGCAGGTACTATCATAACGGTTTAAAAAGTATTTGTATTGAATCAAAAACAAGAGGACATATCAAATAGAGGTACAAACATGAGAGGAATAGATACGGTGAGTACCCAGGGTTGGGGAATAAAGAACCCTAGGACACAGGTTTAAGGTGAGGGGGGGAGAAAGATTTAAAAGGAACCTGATGGGTTTCACACAAAGGGTGGTGGGTAAATGGAACGAGCTGCTGGAGGAGGTAGTTGAGGCAGGTACCATCACAACATTTAAGAAACATTTAGACAGGTACAGGGATAGGATAGGTTTAGAGAGATTTGGGCCAAACACAGGCAGGTAGGGTGAGTGTAGATGGGACATGTTGGTCAGTGTGGGCAAGTTGGGCCGAAGGGCCTGTTTCTACGCTGTATGACTATGACTATGACTCTATGACAATGTACAATTCCATGCAATATATACGATACGATACAATAGAACTTTATTTATCCCAGGAGTGAAATTGGTCTGCCAACTCAAAACACTGGACTTCGTGCTTACATTGACTATAAGGAAATCAAGTCCATCCATGCGCATGTTTTAAAATCCCTCAGTATGTTTGAAACCACCATCAGCATGTAACACCTACTGTCTGTCCAAACTCAAATTTCCTGGCTCGATAATGCTGACACTAGATGGTGCTAAATTTAAATTTCATTTCTCGATACTTGCCCAGTAATTCATTCCCTGTTTATTTTAGTTTATTATCACGTGCACCAAGGTACAGTGAAATGTTAATTAGTCAGCGGAAAGACGAGACGTGATTACAGTCGAGCCGCCCGCAGTGTACAGATACAGGATAACGGGAATAATGTTTAGTACAAGATAAAGTCCAGTAAAGTCCGATTAAAGATAGTGCGAGGGTCCCTGGCGCTGTGAGGCAGCAACTTTCTTGCCGTGTCGCCGTGTCGCTCTGTAGAGAAATAGTCCCTGACATTATCACAGAGAGACATTGCTCCAAGTTTAAGATTATCCTGATTTGTGCTGGATTCCCTTCAGCCCCCAAGAGGAAATACGTTTCCAGATGTAACCTTGGCCCACTGTTGTGCAGAAATTGGATGAGAGAGATAATAGGGGCCTGCTGTTCAAGTTGGATGAACATTAAGGGGAAACACACTGGATGTTGGCAAGTCTGAAATGAAAAACAAAATAGACAAATTGCTGCAAATGTAGACAAGAAACCTGCAACCCCCTCCTCCTGTATCCACCTATCACTTGCCAAGTTTTGTCCCACCCCCCTCTTCTCCTCCAGCTCCCTCCCCCCCCCCCCCCCCCCCCCCCACTACAATCAGTCTGAAGAAGGGTCCTGACCCGAAACGTCACCTACTCATGTTCTCCTGAGATGCAGTCTGACTGTGAGTTACACCAACAATCTGTATCTTAAAATACTGCAAATGTGCAGGCAGCAACTGTGGAGAGAGAAATAGAGTTAACCACTTTTCATTAAGTTTGGTGGGACCTCTACAGTCTTGACAAGGATGGCCATTGATTTTTTTTCAACATGTTTTTCTCTGGACTTCTCCCAGCATTGGACACAGAATCCTCCTCAGCTTCATTAAATTCCTTCATTTCCCTTCTGATAATGATTTATACTTGGTGGTTCATGTTTGACTCATGTATGCTGTCATTATACCATCCTGCTGCACTTTGTTTTACCTTGCCTGCAGAATGAATGAATGGGTGAGAGAGAAGCATAGCAGTAAAGCGATACTTAAACCAGATTACTTACAGTATCTGCAGGATGATTCTCTTTAGTTTAGTTTAGTTTAGAGATACAGTGCGGAAACAGGCCCTTCGACCCACTTGTTC
Organism: Leucoraja erinaceus; assembly: GCF_028641065.1. Classification (NCBI taxonomy): domain Eukaryota; kingdom Metazoa; phylum Chordata; class Chondrichthyes; order Rajiformes; family Rajidae; genus Leucoraja; species Leucoraja erinaceus. The sequence goes on along the minus strand of NC_073383.1, from coordinate 28,747,907 downwards.
CATGCCGACCGGCAATCACCCCTAACACTGGTTTATCCTACTATCTCGGGACAATTTACAGAGGCCAATTAACTTGCATGACTTTGGGATGTGGGAGGAAACTGGAGCCCCCAGAGGAAACCGTACCGGAGAGAGAGCATACAAACTCCGTACAGACAGCACCAGTAGTCAGGATCGAACCCGGGTCCCTGGTGCTGTCAGGCAACAACTCTACCACTGCGCCACCGTGCCGCACAATACAAACAATGTATAACAGTAAAAGTAGCAAATTAAACAAAGTATTTGAGCAAGGGAAGATAGACACAAAATGCTGGATAACTCAGTAGATCCGACAGCATCTCTGGAGAAATGATCCTGAGAGTCAGGGGAGAGGGAAACTAGAGGTATGAAAAGATTCAAAACAAATCAGAGCCTGCACTGATGAACAACGAAAGGTGGAGTCCACAATAGTGATTTGATTGGGAAGGTTCTGATTTGTTCTGAACCTTTTCATACCTCTAGTTTCCCTCTCCCCTGACTCTCAGTCTGAAGAAGGGTCTCGACCCGAAACATCACCTATTCCTTCTCTCCAGTGATGCTGCCTGACCCGAGTTGTTCGTCCAGCATTTTGTGTCTATCTTTGGTGTAAACCAGTATCTGCAGTTCTTTCCTACACATTTGATTAAGGGACTCGACTAACAGTGATTTCTTCATCTCAGAAGTGGAAATGGGTTTCTTCTGACAAAATGCAATCGCCATATTAAAAATGAGAGCATTTGCATTTATTTTAAACAACTTTTATCTCATAATTATTTGGAAGCCAGGTTTCCTTATGTTGAATGGGTGTCATAGTAGTACAGCGGTACAGCTGCTGCCTTACAGCGCCAGAGACCCGGGTTTGATCCTGTCTACGGGTGCTGTCTGTATGGAGTTCATACGTCCTCCCCCGTGACCTTGTGGGTTTTCTCCGGGTGCTCAGGTTTCCTCCAGCATCTTCAAAATGTGCAGGTTTGTAGGTTAAATGTCTTCTGTAAATTGTCCCTAATGTGTAGGATAGAATTAGTGGTTGACATGGACTCGGTGAGCCAATGTCTGAATCTAAATTAAACTAAACTGATTAACTCTCATTATCTCAAACGTTATTTCCAATGTACCTGCTTCAAATGTTTCATATTTTCACAGCATGGTTACCTGGTGAATAATTCTCACTCATTCTGCACTGCTCTATTGTATAAACATCTGGAATATTCAATATTTCAGGCTTCATTTTGACAGTTTTTCAAGGAGATAATTAACGCCACAAACTTGGCACAAAGTACGTAGCTGCTTGAAGTAACTGGGTAAACGTTTTAGATGCTGTGCCTCCAACTGGGATGGTTTCAGGTTGAATTGTTGGCTTCTGTTTACAAATTGATGCCAATTGAGGCAGTAATATGGATGGTTTAGAGTTTATTATTAGTTCAGAGATTCAGCATGGAAACAGGCCCTTCAGCCGACTGTGTCCAAATCGCTACAAGCTGACTAGAATTCCCATCAACAACTAAACAGGTTGAGAAGGGACATCTCAATACAATTTCTCCAACAGTAATTGCTGCCACTTACAGCAGACTGAAAATGAACCCCCTATTCCTATTTGCATTGCAACATAAGCTTACCCACCCAGCAGCTTTCCAACCAGATCAACCTACACCTAAATTATTTTTTCCAATGGTCACTTCAATCAGGAGTGAGTTTTTTTGTAACTCCATCCAGCTGTGAAAAATGTTTATTTTGTGCGATTGTGCAGAATGGACATTTTCATGGCATCAATGTCAACCGAAAGCTGCTAATTTTGTATAAAGATGCATTTTGAATTGGTTAATAGTCTAATTAAAATTTGTGAAACAACTAGCTGAAAAAAAACCCTGATTTCTAATACAGCACGGAAACAGGCCCTTCGGCCCAGCGATGGCACTATCACTATCCACACACTAGGGACAATTTATAATTTTACCGAAGCCAATTATCCTACAAACTTCAACATCTTTGGAATGCAGGAAGAAATCGGAGCATCCGGAAAAAACCCACGTGGTCATGGGGAGAACGTACAAACTCCGTACAGACTGCACCACAGTCAGGATTGAACCCGGGTCTCCTACACTATCAAGGGCCTGTCCCACCAGCATGCGACTGCAGGCGGCAAGCGCGACCTAACGTGGTCGCTTGAGCCGTACGGCCTCGTGGGGCCGGTCCCACTTCGATCGCCGGAGCCGTATGGAGTTGTGCAGAGCTGGTCCCGACATCGCGCAGGGGTCCGAAAAACTGACACTGTCCAAAAATTCCGCGCGGCAATGGCCTGCCGGCCCGTAGCTGCATTGAGGCTGTACGCAGCGCCTCCACGAGCGTGCGCACCGTTTTGATGCCGTACGTAGCGTCTTGACACCGTACGTCACGCGCGAACTTCCTGCGAACTTCGCTCAAACTTCACGTCAACTCGTACGGGGATCACTCGACCTCCGCGCGGCCCCCGCTTCTGGTTTGGTTGCGCTTGCCGCATGCAGGCGCATGCTCATGGGACAGGCCCTTCAGGCAGCAACTCTAATGCTGTGCCACTGTGCCGCCCTATTAAACCTTTCCACTCTGACCATAAATCCATTTCTTCTTGTTCTTGATTACCTCAGTCTGGGTAAAAGACTCTGTGCATCTACCCTATTTATTCCCCATTTCCTTTAAACTTTGCCCCTCTCACCTTAAAGCTACGACCTTTGATATTTTCATGCTGTGGAAAAGATTCTATGACATTCATGTTTCAACATGCATGAACAGAAGTCAGTGGAAACCTAAAGATCCATCAGCAGATACTTCAAAACAAACCCTTAGTACAAAGGTTTGGAACATTGGTGTCGTTTCAAGCACCGTAGAAAGCATTTTATCGGGATGCATCACAGCATGGTTTGGGAACAGCTCCATCTAAGACCACATGAAATTGCAGAGAATTGTGGACGCAGCCCAGACCATCACGCAAACTGAACTCCCTTCCATTGACTCCTACTTTTCACACTGTCTCGGCAGAGCCAGCAGCATAATCAAGGACGAGTCTCACCCCGGTCACTCCTTCTTCTCCCCTCTCCCATCAGGCAAGAGGTACAGAAATGTGAAAACTCACACCTCCAGATTCAGGGACTGTTTCTTCCCAGCTGTATCAGGTAACTGAACCATCCTATCAACAACTAGAGAGCAGTCCTGAGCTACTATCTATCTCATTGGAGACCCTTGGATTATTTTTGATTGAACTTTACTGGACTTTAACTTGCACTAAACGTTATTAACATCATTCCCTTTATCATGTATCTGTAGATTGTGGATGGCTCGATTGTTATCATGTATTGTCTTTTCGCTATTTGGTTAGCATGCAACAAAAGCTTTTCACTGTACCTCGGTACATGTGACAATAAACCAAACACAAACTCAAAAGCAAGTCTTGCAGGCAGTTTTCCAATCATTCTTGGAATGAAGAACTGGTTACTTACATCTTCAGAAATACATGGCGCCTTATCTCTTATTGAAAATAAATTCTTCAAGACAATAAACAAATATTTGTGCTCTTCGCAATATACAGCATCAATATGATACAAAAAGAATATTATCAAAAAAAACTCATATTCTGAATCCACGAACATAGGCACACTGTCAGACAGGGATGATAAATCCTGCTATCACACTGACATGGAGCCTGATATTTAATTCTGATTGAAGATCTTGGTAGAGCACAGATCTACAGTTGAGGGATTGTGATTGCACAGAAGAACAGGTTGTGGTCAGCCTGGCATTTATCCTTCCATCCGCATCGAACGGGCCATTTGGACAGTTACATGGATAGGAAAGGTTTCGAAGGATATTGGCCAAACGCAGGCAGGTGGGACTCTTGCTCGGCATGAGCAAGTTGGGTCTAAGGGCCTGTATCATTGCTGTGTGACTATGACTCTAAAGAGATAGCCAACCACAGTCTAAGTCACAAGGTTTCTGAATAGTCCACTCCTATGTCTGAAGAAGGGTCCCAATTTGAAATGTCACCCGACGCTGCCTAACCCATTGAGTTACTCCAGCACATTGTATCTTCTTTTTGGAAACCAACATCTGCACTCCCTTGTTTCTACTCCAATGTTGCTATGCGACAGATACTAATGCACCATAGTAAGCATACTGCTGGGCTGTATCACAGCTTGGTTTGGGAACAGCTCTGCCCAGGACCGAGAGAAATTGCAGGGTTGTGGATGTAGCCCAGTCCGTCACAAGCAAGATAATCACACCTACCTGTGTTTGGCCAATATCCCTCTAAACATTTCATATCCATGTACCTGTCCAAGCTTCTTTTAAATGCTGTTATGGTAACAACCTCCTCATTCCATATACCCACCTACCTCTGAGTGAAAAAGTTCATCTTCAGGTTTGTAATAAATCTTACCCCTTTCACCTTAACATCTATCCTCTTGTTTTTGATTCCCCTCTGCTGGTTAAAAGACTGCATATTCACCCTTATGATCTTATGCACCTCTATAAGATCACACCTCCGCCTCCTGTGCTCCAAGGAATAAAGTCCCAGCCAGCTTAGGCCATAGTTTAGGCCATTTGTGGGACAGCAAATGGTAAACAGCCTTAAATAACGTACTGTATATATTTAGGTTCATGTTTAGGTTTATTATTGTCACGTACTGAGGTGGAGTGAAAAGCTTTGTTTTGCATGCTATCCAAACAGATCAGATACAGCATACATAAATATAATGCAGACAACCTCATGTACAACAGGTTGAGCAAAGGGGAAGATACAGGGTGCAGGATATGGTTCTCAGCATTGTAGTGTGTCAGTTCCACAGACAAAGTCCAATGTCCGCAATGGGGTAGAGGTGAATCGGACAGTGCCCTAGTATATGGAAGGACCATTCAGAAGCCTGATAACAGAGGGGAAGAAGCTGTTCCCTGACTCTGGTGTTGTGTACCTTCAGCCGGATAGGAACAGGGGGAAGAAGATAAAAGTATTTGATTATGTTGGCTGCTTTTCATGTCACAGGAGCAGAAGTAGGTTATTCAGCCCATTGGGCCTACTCCACCATTCAAATATGGCTGATCTATCTTTGCCTCTCAACCCCATTCTTCTGCCTTCTCTCCATAACATTTGACACCCGTACCAATCAAGAATCTGTCAATCTCTGCCGTAAAAATATCCAAAATGCTTTTCTGAGGCAGCATGAGGTGTAGATGGAGCCACTGGTGTGCAGACTGGTCTGTATGATGGACTAGCCATCATAGTCCATAGAATATTTATAGAATATAAGAACAGGGATGTAATGTTGAGGCTTTATAAGGCTTCATTTGAAACATTGTGAGCAGTTTTGGGCCAACACAGTGGTGTGGAGGTAGAGTTATGCCCCTGTCCCACTTGGGCGATTTTTTAGGCGACTAGGCTGTCGCCACATGGTCGCTGGGGTGTTGCCGGGGTGTTGCCGGGGTGTCGCCTGTATAGTCTCCTCAGTCGCCCAAAGAATTGTAGTGTTTTTCTGGTCGCCGCTGGGTTTTGAAATGTTCAAAACTTTTTGGTGACAGTTGGCTTGACGGCAATGAACATAGCCTGAAGTAGGCGCTGTCGTAGGTTGTCGCCAGGATGACGTGGGTTGTTGGCAGTGCTGACGTGGGGGAATTCCAATGGCGACTACCTACGTCAACCTACGTCAACTGGCGACAGGTATTGGCGACTGAATTGTCTTACTTTGTCGTAGCTTGTCGCGTGTGGACGTAGGTTGTCGTAGGTGTGGTCTTAGGTGGACGTCCTAATGGGTCGCCGGTTGCCGGTAGCTTGCCGTAGCTTGATGTGGACTAGGTGGTAGGTTGTTGTAGATATTACAGTAGACAATAGCATGACAGTCGCTGGCAGTCGCCGAATAAAACGCCTAAGTGGGACAGGCCCATTACAACGCCAGAGAACTGGGCTTCATCCTGACTATGGGTGGTGTCTATACAGAGCTTTTACATTCTCCCCTACATGGGTTTTCTCTGGGATCTCTGGTTTCCTCCCGTACATAAAGACATATAGGTTTGTAGGTTAATTGGCTTGGTATAATTGTAAATCGTTCCTAGTGTGTGTAGCATAGTATTAGTGTGCAGGGATTACTGGTTGCCATGGACCAAAGGGCCTGTTTCTGCACTGTATATCTAAACTAAACTAAACTAATATTTGAGGAAGGATGTGTTGGCATTGGAGAGGGTCCACAGGAAGTTTATGAGAATGATCCCAGGAACGATTGGGTTAACATATGATGAGTGTTTGATGGCACTGGGCCTGTACTTGTTGGAGTTCAGAAGGATGGGTGGGGGGGGGGAGGACCTAATTGAAACCCACCAAATTGTGAAAAGCCTGGATGGAATAGACATGGAACAGATTGTTCCACTAGTGGGAGATTTTAGGACCAACGGGCAGTCTCAAAATTAAATGTTTGTACCCTTAGAAAGGAGATGAGGAGGAATTTCTTTAGAAAGAGGGTGGTGAATTTGTGGAATTCATTGCCACAGAAGGCTGTGGAGGTCAAGTCAATGGATTATTTTAAGGCAGAGATTGATAGGATCTTGATTAGTAAGGGTATCAGGGGTTATGGGGAGAAGGCAGGAGAATGGTGTGGAGAGGGAAAGATTGATCAGCGATAATTGAATGATGGAGGAGACTTGATGGGCTGAATGGCCTAATTCTGCTTCCTATAACATGAACTTAAGATCTTATGAGCATTATCTTGATCATGATTTAACTAGCTGGGCACGGCTTCATAGGGGTGGTACCTTGAACACGTCACTTAATTACAGAGTAGGAAACATTTATTTATCATTAAACCATTAGCATTTGAAGGATTGTACAGAAGATTAAATTTCTAAATGACAGGTGGCGGTACATTTTATTGATACAAGCTAATCCTGTTTTTATTGTCAAGTCTTTGAGCATTTTCTGAGGCACTTGGGAAAGGCTGGAAAAGCAGATCACAAGTGGGATTTGGTCGGGAACCAGCTGTATGTGTTACTTTATAAACATAGAAAATATTTACATCTGACAATGCATTTGAAGTGCTATACAGTTGAAATGCAGGTTAAATATAGTTGTATCTTACATAAAATTATCCTGTATAAATATCAGATAAGGAGAAATGTTTTCACTATATACGTTTTGCAAATAAAATATTTATTGCACCTAAAGACGTTAATACCGCAGAGGTGATATTTTATTCTTCTAACGTTCATAGGTGACAATTCTTTGTGTCCGTGAGATGCGGTGGATCTGAATTGTTCTAATTTCAGTGTAACCAGAAAAAAAATAAAAAAACAAAGTATAATAAAATATTATGTAAATCACATTCTAAAACTCACATTTAGTATCATAAAAGCACTCGGTACACTCCCAATGCGGATTGCTTTCACCTCTTTCTTCAGCCAATTCCACTGCAAACAGCGTTATCTTGATTAAAGTTTAATTAAGGATCACATTTGGCAGTACTTTTCACACCGGTCTACACCAGCAGATTTTCTAGGGCTTAACTTTATCGCGCTGAAAATCCTCTTTTATTACACTCAACCTGTTGTAAAAGCTGTTGGCACAGTGCAAGTGCTGCTTCATTCAGTGGCCTTGTTTGCAACTGGAAATATCCCAAGTCTCCAGAGAGATACGCCACAGTGGTTCAATTTAATATCTGTCCTATCACTGCCAGCCTCGAGCTCATTATTAATGATACTATTCATTAACTTCTTGTTGGGCTGATGTTATTTATTAAAATATTAAAAGAAAGCTCCTGAGACACATACCTAATGAGGGACACCTCAGTTCCCTGGTGCTGTGCCATCTGAGGGTGTAAATGTAGAGCAAATCTGCCCACTCCACCACACTCTCTCTCCGTTTCTCGACAGCCACTCCTCTGGGTCTCAGAGACACTGTAAATTTCATTTCCTACAGTGTCCAACTGGAGAATGATACAGAGACTCGGAGATTTCTATAACATGGCATCGCTGTGCAAAATGAATTAACTGCTATCAAACTAATCTACCACTGTGCTTATTTGACGGACGATTGAATTGCTGATAATTAAGCATGAAACCAAGCTAAACATGGGCGGGCGGCACAGTGGTGCAGGGGTAGAGGTGCTGCCTCACAGCGTCGGAGTATGGTTTCGATCCTGACCATGGATCTGTGCTTTCTGTGCGGTGCTTGCATTTTCTCCCTGTGACCGCGTGGGTTTTCTCCGGGTGTCCCACATTCCAAAGGCATGCAGGTTTGTAGATTAATTTTCTTTTGTAAACTGCCGCTAGTGTGCAGGGAGTGGATGAGAAAGTGGGATAACGTAGAACTAGTGTGAGCGTGTGATTGTTAGTTAACGTAGACTCAGTGGGCCGAAGGGCCTGTTTCCATGATACATCTCTCAACTAAACTAAATTATTATTTTTTTTACAAAATCGAATGCAACTTTGCCCCTCTGTTATCACGTTTCTATACGGTCCTTCCATAAGCTAGGGTACTGTCTGATTTACCTCTACCTCAGTGCGGACATTGGACTTTGTCTATGGAACGGATGTGCAACAATGCTGAGAAGTATAATCTGCACTCTGCATCTTCCCTTTTGCTCTATCTATTGTCGTTGTGTTTGGCTTGATTGTATTATGTATAGTATTATCTGATTTGTTTGGATAGCATGCAAAACAAAGCATTTCACACTGTACCTCGGCACACGTGACAATAATAAATCAAAGGTTCAAAGGTTCAAAGGTTATTTTATTGGTCACATACACCTAGGTGTAGTGAAATGCTTCTTGCCATGCAGCACATAAAGAAAGAATACAGACATAACATTAATAAGAGATTTAAATACAAACCTAAATCTCATAAATATAGATTACTGTGTGCAGGCTGCATTTAAATGCTCTAAAGAAGTGAGTGCAAAGAAGACCATTGTGATGGGCATTTGCAACTCGTGCAAGGTTTTGAGATAAATCAATGTATCGCATGCATTGTCGCAGACAGAGTGTGAAATATAGTTTTTAGTTTAGAGATACAGCGCGGAAACAGGTCCTTCGGCTCACCGAGTATGCGCCGACCAGCGATCCTCATACACTAGCACTATCCAACACACTAAAGACCATTTTTACCAAAGCCAATTAACCTACAAACCTGCACGTCCTTGGAATGTGGGAGGAAACAGGAGTACCCGGAGACAACCCACGTGGTCACAGGGAGAACGTGCAAACTCCACATAGACAGCACCCGTGGTCAGGTTGGAACCTGGTGCTATAAGGCAGCAAGGCAAGTCAACCGCAGTGCTACCATGCCACTCTATTATGTCCTGTTAAGGTATCTGCCAATTGGTAAAAATCTAGAGACACTGCATGACCCGCTGAGATCCTCCAGCGCTTTGTGTATATCTAAGAATTTCATACGACAGTTAAACAATTTTGACTCTTGACTCTTGAATCATTCAATGGGCAAGTAGTTCTAGCAGATTATATTTTCCATTTAACTTTCATCTACCCTTAAATTAACTAGAGAATATACAGATTTGCCGAAGCACTTCTTCATTGTAGCAAGTTGTCAATGGAATCTTCTCAACTGAATTACACAAAGCATTTCCTACTTTAGGTTATAAGCTCTGATTTTTACCAATTGGCAGATATCTTAATACGGCACTTTAGCGCAGCAAGGTGGTGCTGCTGTAGAGTTGCTGCCTCACAGCGCCAGAGACCCGGGTTCGATCTTGACTACGGCTGCTGTCTGTACAGAGTTTGCACGTTCTCCCTGTGAACGCATGGATTTTCTCTGGGTAGCTCCAGTTTCTTCCCACACTACAAAGATGTACAGGTTTGTAGGATTATTGGCTTCTATAAAAAATATAAAAATTGCCCCTAGTGTGTAGGCTAGCGCTAGTGTATGGGGTGATGCTGGTCAGCTCCTACTCTGCGGTCCGAAGGGCCTGTTTCCGTGCTACATCTCTAAACTATCTAGTTTAATTTAATTTAGATCTTGCATGGTTTAAGTTGTAGAAAACGGGAAGACATGGAGGAATCTAAGGGAATTTCAGGAGAGTTTAGTTTAGTTAAGTTTATTATCGTCATGTGCACTGAGATACAGTTAAAAGCTTTAATAGTTGCATGCTATACAGTCAGCTGTACATAATTATAATCAAGCTGTCCACTGTGTACAGATACAGGATAATGAGAATAATGTTTAGTGCAAGATAAAGTCCAGTAAAGATAGTCCCAGGGTTTCCAATGAGGGAGAAGAGAGGTCAGGACCACACTCTAATTATTGAGAGGATGGTTCAGTTGCCTGATAACAGCTGGGAAGAAACTGTCCCTGAATCTGGAGGTGTGCATTTTCTTTTATTAGCTTTGCACCCGGAAAAATCAGCCTAGTGAGCATTTGCAACATTCTCTATTTTTATTTCAGATTTTCAGCATTTGACCTATTTTGACACGAAGTTCGAGAGTAACTCAATGGATCGGACAGCTTTCCTGGAAAGCACGGAAGGGTGACGTTTCGGGTCAGGTTCCTTCTTGAGTCTGAGGAAAGGTCCTGAACTGAAACGTCCCCTATCCATGTTCTCCAGAGATGCTGCCCGACCCATTGAGTTACTCCAGTACTGTGTCTTTGTTTGTAAAGCAGCATCTGCAGTTCCTGGTTTCTACATTTTAACTTTTTTGTTGTTGTTGTTTTTTCTTGGTATTTTTGATAGATTGATTGAAAGCAAACATGGAAACATGCCCTTCAGCCCACTGTCCACACCAACCATCCATCACCCATTCATATTAGCTGTATCTTCTCCCACTTTCTTCCACTCTCTGCACACAAGAGGCCAATTAACCTACATACCCACACGTCTTTGGGATGAGGGAGGAAACCGGAGCACCCAGAGAAAACCCACGCAGTTACAGGGAGAACGTGCAAACTACACACGCAGTCAGTGCCCGAGGTCAGAATCGAACCCAAGTCTCTGGTGCTATAAGGCGGCAGCTCTACCCATTGTGCCACTGCACCACCCTTGTTTCCTATTGCTTGCTGCCATCTGATATCATACTGTATTTAGTTCCAATAGACTATCACACATCACAGAATAATTTATTCATCCAGCTATATTGCTAGATTGACCGAAAGATACAAATCTCTTGTAGCCATTCATCTGTAGTTTGTACAAAGTCATTTATAGTCAATCCAATAATAATACCATAAATATAAATTATAGAATGTTCAGGAAATTGAATTTCAAATACAATTGATTAACAGAAACGTTTTATCGTCATGTACAAAGCAGAATAGTCAGATTCAGTAAAACAGAAAAATATTCCATACAATATCTGACCCTTAGTAAATGCTGCCATGCATACAATATGACATTACCGTGCTCACTTTAGATATATGGCATATAAGACAGATGGTAAATGTTCAATGAAACAAGTTTAAATGGAGAAATGCTCCATTAAACTGACCTGCTGTTATCTAATTACCTTATTGCTTTTCCTGTTAAAGTCTAGTGTTGCAATTCCTCTTCAACTTAACACCAGGTTTTGGCTGTAACTGCACCAAAGTCACTTCCACTGCTATTGAAGAGTAAAAAGTATTGTTGTAAATTTATGGTAGGATATCTTTTCCCTCTTTCTGTTGTTTTATCAGGTGCATTAACCCACTTCTTTGTTTAATTTCTGCACTTTCATCATCCGTCCGTCAAGTGCAGGCAGGTGGGACTCGAGGGCCTGAGCTGCCGGGAGAGTTTGGGCAGGCTAGGACTCTATTCCTTGGAGCGCAGGAGGCTGAGGGGATATCTTATAGAGATGTACAAAATTATGCGAGAGGATTAGACCGGGTAAACGCACAGAGTTGCTTGCCCAGAGTAGAAGAATTGAGAACCAGAGGACATATGTAGGTTTAAGGTGAGGGGAGAAAGATTTAGTAGGAACCTGATTACGGACCCTAATCCATACTATTGCAACCCTGTACAATATGAGTCGTATTAATGTAGTGGAAAGGATGTAGACAACAAATGAGTTTTGATTGAGATTTGTTAAAACAATAAAATGGGCAGTAAAATACAAAATATCATAAAAGTTAACTTTTGAAAAAAAAATCTATTGGATTTTAATTCCAGCTAATGACTGTGAGCATCCATACACAACAAAAATAATTACAAGACCCCGCTGATCAGCTTAAATAGAGCGAACAAGAAAGCACAACATTTCCCACACATCTCCTTTAACTTTAGGGGTCACACAGGGATGCTGGTGGAGGCAGATGTGTTAGTGTCTTTTATGGATATGCAGGGAATGGATGGATATGGATCATGTGCCGACAGAGGAGATGAATTTATCTTGGCATTATGTTTGGCATGGACATTGTTAGCCGAAGTTCCTGTACTGTAGAGTCAGAGTCATAGAGTCAGAGTGATACAGTGTGGAAACAGGCCCTTTGGCCCAACTTGCCCACACCAGCCAACAATGTCCCAGCTACACTAGTCCCACTTGCCTGCGCTTGGTCCACATCCCTCCAAACCTGTTCTATCCATGTACCTGGCTAACTGTTTCTTAAGCGATGGGATCATCACAGCCTCAACTACCTCCTCTGGCAGCTTGCTCCATACAGCCACCACCCTTTGTGTGAAAAATTTACCCCTCGGATTCCTATTAAATCTTTTCCCCTTCACCTTGAACCTATGTCCTCTGGTTGATTCCCTGACTCTGGGCAAAAGACTCTGCGCATCTACCCGATTTATTCCTCTCATGATCTTATACAGCTAGATAAGATCACCCCTTATCCTCCGGCGCTCCATGGAATAGAGACAGCCTACTAGATCTCTCCCTATAGTTCACATCCTTTAGTCCTGGCAACATCCTCGTAAATCTTTTCTGAACCTTTTCAAGCTTGTCAATATCTTTCCCATAACATGGTGCCCAGAACTGAACACAATATTCGAAATGCGGTCTCACCAACATCTAAAACAACTGATACATGACTTCCCAACTTCTATCCAGAGCATGGGTGGCGGGCTCTGCATCTACATCAACAATGACTGGTGCACCAACCACACTGCAGTAGAGAGCTACTGTTCCCCAGACCTGGAATACCTACTGCTTAAATGTAGGCCGTTTTACCTGCCTCGGGAGTTTACTGTGGTTATCATCATGGCCATATACATCCTACCACAGGCTAATGCTAACCTAACGCTAGCACAGCTGCACTCGGCCATCAGTAAGCAGCAGGATGCTCACCCCGACGGTGCCTTCATTGTTGCAGGGGACTTTAACCAGTTCGACCTACGAGCCGCACTCCGCAAATTCCCCCAGCATGTGCAGTGCCCTACCAGGGGCTCAAACACGCTGGATAAAGTGTACACCAACATCAAGGACGCTTACAGAGCTCTCCCCTGCCCATCCTTGGGACAATCCGATCACCTCTCACTGTTTCTACTGCCTGAATACAAACCCCTCATCCGCAAGACCAAACCTGCAATAAGGACGGTCAAAATATGGCCCGAGGACGCCACCCTACAACTCTAGGATTGCTTTGATCGCACCGACTGGGACCTGTTTGCACAACAGGCAACCAGTGGTACAGAGGTAGACTTGGAGGAGTACACATCCACTATGCTCTCCTACATCAACTGCTGTGTGGAGACTGTCACAGTGGACAAGCAAATAAAGATGTTCCCAAACCCGAAACCCTGGATGAACAACGAGGTTCAGGATCTGCTAAGGGCACGCAACAATGCCTTTAAATCCAGGGTCACTTCTGCATACAGTGCGGCCAGGTCGAACCTGAACAAAGGCATAAAAAAGGTCAAAGACATCCACAGGCAAAGGGTGGAAGATCACTTCAATACCGCGGACACCAGAAGCATGTGGCAGGGTGTCAGGGACATCACTGACTACAAGAGCAGCCCCGCCTGCCCCCACGGTGATATCACACTGGCCAACGAACTGAACACCTTCTTTGCCCGCTTCGAAAATGGCAACACCACCAGGAGTGGAATAACCCCGGCCATGGCGGAGGGACAGGCCTTAACACTGAGCACTCAGGAGGTACAGTGCACTCTGCGTAGGATCAATCCATGCAAGGCTGCAGGCCCGGATGGAGTACAGGGACGGGTACCAAAGGACTGTGCTGTACAGCTGGCGGAGGTATTCACGAGAATCTTCAATCTGTCTCTATCTCTGGCAACGGTCCCCAAGTGCCTGAAAACATAGTGCCGGTGCCGAAAAAGTCCAAAGTCACCAACCTGAACGACTACCGCCCGGTTGCCCTAACTCCAATCCCAATGAAGTGCTTCGAAAGGCTGGTCTTCTCCCACATCAAATCCAGCATCCCTGCCTCACTGGACTCTCATCAATTTGCATACAGGGCAAATAGATCAACAGAGGATGCCATCTCTCTGGCTCTTCCCACTGTCCTGACTCACCTGGACTGACAGGGCACGTACGTGAGGATGCTCTTCATTGACTATAGCTCTGCATTCAATACGGTCATCCCCACCAAGCTCACCACCAAACTCCACCAGCTAGGCCTCAGCTCACCGATATGCGATTGGATCCTGAACTTTCTGACGGAGCGACCGCAGGCAGTGAGACTGGGCCCGCACCTGTCCTCCACTATCACCCTGAGCACCGCCCACAGGGCTGTGTACTAAGCCCCATGCCCTACTCCCTCTTCACTAACGACTGTGTTCCTGCATTCGACACCAACACCATCGTGAAGTTTGCAGATGACACAACAGTGATTGGGCCGATCACCAACGGTGATGAAACAAAATACAGTGCGGAAGTGCAGAACCTGGCGGACTGGTGCACACGTAACAACTTGTCACTAAACACTTCCAAGACCAAGGAGCTGATTATTGACTTCAGGAGGTCCCATAATAGAGAATATGCCCCAATCTCCATTTACGGGGAAAGTGTGGAGAGAGTGTCCAGCTTTAAGTTACTGGGCACTCACATTTCTGAGGACCTCACGTGGTCCATCAACACCGCTGCGCTGGTCAAGAAGGCACAGCAACGACTGTTCTTCCTGAGGACATTAAAAAAGACTGGTCTGCCCCAACAGCTGCTGCCTCAGGAAGGCCGTCAGCATCCATAAAGACTCCTCACACCCTTGTAACGGACTGTTCGAACTACTTCCCTCCGGCAGACGTTACAAGGCCTTCTACTCCCGAACCTCCAAACTCAGAAACAGCTTTATTCCCAGAGCTATAGCGGCTCTGAACCGGCCCTGCTGAGTGCCCCCCACCCCCCTGGACTGTCTCCCTCGGATGGTCTGTCACACAGCTTATTTATTTATTTTACTTTTCTTTTACATCGGTTGGAAGCTGCATACTAAATCTCGTTGCACTGACGTGCAATGACAATAAATGATATTATTATTATTATTACTCAAAACTCTGACTGATGAAGGCCAAAGTGCCAAAATCCTTTTTGACCGCTTTATGTACCTGCGACTCGACCTTTAAGGAACCATGCACCTGTACTTCTAGATCCCTCTGCTCTACCCAGAGGCCTACCATTTACTGTGCAGGTCCTGCCCTTGCTCAACATCCCAAAATGCAACACCTCACACTTCTCTGTATTAAATTTCATCAACCATTCCTCCGGCCACCTGGCCAATCGATCCAGATCCTGCTGCAATCGTTCACAATCATCTTTATTATCTGCAAAACCACTCACTTTTGTATCATCAGCAAACTTGCTAACCTTACCCTATATATTCTCATCCAAACCATTGATGCAGATGACAAATAGTAATGGGCCCAGCACTGAACCCTGAGGCACTGGCATCCAATCTGAGAAGCAACCTTCCACCATCACCCCAGCTTCCTTCCAAAGAGCCAATTTGCTCTCCATTCATATACAGTATCTCTCCTTGGATCCCATGTGATCTAACCTTCCAGAGCAGCCTACCATGCGGAACCTTGTCGAATGCCTTACTGAAGTCCATGTACACAACATCTGCAGCTCTGCCTTCATCAACCTTTTTGGTCACGTCTTCAAAAAAATCAATCAGATTTGTGAGACACGACCTCCCATGTACAAAACCATGCTGACTGTCCCTAATCAGCCCTTGCCCATCCAAATGCCTGTATATCCTATCCCTCAGAATACTCTCCAGTAACTTACCAGCAACAGATGTTAAGCTCATCGGCCACTAGTTGCCAGCATTTTCTCTGCAGCCCTTCTTGAAAAGAGGCACAACACTTGCCACCCTCCAGTCTTCTGGCATTTCTCCTGTGCTTAAGGATGACTTGTAAATTTTAACCAGAGCTCCCGCAATTTCCTCTCTAGTTTCCCACAATGTCCTCGGATATATCAGATCAGGTCCTGGAGATTTGTCTACCTTCATACACAACAGTACCTTCAGTACTTCATCGACGATAACCCTGACTGCTCTCATGACACTTCCAGTGACTGTTCCAATTTCCTCCATCCTACTGTCTTTCTCTTCGGTAAATACAGAGGAGAAATACAAATTTAGGACCTTGCCCATCTCCTGTGACTCCACACAGAGGCGACAGCTTTGATTCCTGAGAGGCCCCACTCACTCTCTAGTTACCATTTTCCCCCTTATGTATTTATAAAATCTTTTAGGATTGTCCTTAATGCCTCTCGCCAGACCTATCTCCTGCCCCCTTTTTGCCCTTTTGATTTCCTTTTTTAGTTTACTCCTTAGTTCCCGAAACTCCTCCAGGGATGCACTTGATCCCAGCTGCCTCTACCTATCCCATGCATCCTTCTTGTTTTTGACTAACATCTCAATTTCTGTCATCAGCCAAGCTTCCTTACGTTTGCCTGCTTTGCCCTTCACTCTAACTGGGATGTACATATCCTGAGCTTTCTTCAGTACACTTTTAAAAACATCCCACTTGGCTGATGTTCCTTTCCCCTCAAATAACCTGCTCCAGTCAACTTGAACGAGACCTTCTCTCATACCCTCAAAGTTGGCCTTGCCCCAGTTGAGCATTTTAACACGTGGACCCTCTCTGTCCCTATCCATAACTATCTTAAATCTAATCGAACTGTGGTCACTGGTTCCAAAAGGCTCCTCCACACTCACTTCATTAACTTACCCTTCCCAGTTTCCCAATACTAGATCCAGCGTTTCCCTCTGCCATGTGGGGCCCTCCACATACTGCTTAAGAAAACTCTCCTGACCACTTTTGAAGAATTGCACCCCATCTGAACCCTTCACGTTATGATTTTCCCAGTCTATATTGGGAAAGTTAAAATCCCCTACTCCAACAACCTTATTTGACCTGCTGCTGTCTGCAATCTCCCGGCACATTTGTTCTTCTAATTCCCGTTGACTATTCGGGGGTCTGTAGTACACCGTTCTATGATCTGATAACACCCAGCATATTCTTGCTTTTCTGCCTCTTCCACCAGTTTGACCATTTCCTATTCCCTAAGATGATTACAAGCTTGAAATAAAAGGTTGATGGACTTAGTAGGAAATTATTTCATGTAAATAACAGATACTGAGTCCATAAACTAAAATGCTCCATATCATCAAATATCAGTAGGGATTATTTATAAGGTCACTTTGAATATATCATTTCTCATACATTAAATATATTGTATGGAAAAGCACGCCTCCAACATATAGTGGAAATATAAATTGCCCATGTACAGTGGCAATTACATGGGTCTGGAATAGTTAATTAACATGGATAAAGTAAGGTCAATTGAGGACTGTTGGAGATTTTGTTGTAAGCTAGTCACTGTTATGTGTCTATTGTATGTGTGTGTGGGCAATCTTCTGTCTTTAAATTAACTCTTTTACTGCAGTTGTTGAACTTTGGCCTTTTTATCCTCTCTTTAGCCAATTCCTAATCCGAAATGACATCGTGAAATGCTATTTGGTGATTGTGCATTTTTTTCATTACAGATAATAAAATCAAATGTGTTTTTTTTAAATTCCCAGAAAACATAATAATGTATGAAAAAAAATCCCGCTGGTTCAAACTGCTTTAATATATTCTTTCCTCCTTAACATGAATCCATGCTTGTTGACGTCCACTTATTGCTGTTGAGGCTTTGGCAATTCGAGGGAACCGTGAGATTCGTTACTCTGACTACTTACAAGTGTATGCGGGAAACACTAAAATTAATCATTGTGGGTTGTAATTAATGGATTCTCCATGTGAGGTCTCTGATAACTGCGTTCGCATTTGTAGAGCAGCAGTAGATTGACAGGAATCAGAATTAGACGTTGCATTTTTCCAATCTAAGTCAAAGAAGCAGAAAACTTGGCTGGACGACGGCAATGAGATCGAGCAACAGGACTCCACGGTGTTTAATTTGTTCACGTCTCCCACTCGATACCACCAGTATTAATAGCCTTACAAGGAAACTATGTGGTCATTAATCATAATAATTAATCAGATCCAATTATATTGCATATAAATGTGAACAAATTGCTGGAAAAATAATGATCTATCACCAACATGCCACGAGGAAAAAGAGACTAAAATAGTAATTAGAAGCAGGGATTTAGTTGTGTAGAAATGCACTGCGACTGATAGTTATAATATTAGCATCTGATGATGTAATTAAGGGATACTGAGTATAATGGGCTTACATTATACTTCCCAGTAGCAGTAGCAATCCTAGAAAAATAAAGATAAATAATCAAAAGGAATTAAAACCAGCAGTGGCTCCCATTTTTATTGTGAAATGTAATTTAAAGTTGATATGCAAAAAATACATATTTTTATAAAATGTTCAATAGTGCATCGCATCAACTTGCTCTTATTGTAAGATGACCGGAGATCAATTGTTTAATTTTGTTGCAGAAAATCCGTCATAAATATTGGCCCAGGATCGTACCAAACTGCATCAGCTTCATCGGATTTTCGAGTAACACAAACAGTAATAACTGCTGCACTTCAGTACCTTTGATCTCAATATTGTGCACCCTACAAAGACACAAAACTCTTATCATACCTCTTCCAGCATCTGCTGCAAAACATTTCATTAATGCGCATGAACATCTAGGAATGGAATAATTTCACCTCTCAAAGATAAGGCTGGTTACAGGACAGGTAAACCTCCACACAGATTTTCTCAATGAATTGATTAATGCTTTGACACATAAAACATATTCTACAGTGTCAGAACTCTCCCACTATCACTTGTATGATAAAGGACATGTCATTTGCCTGCTACACTTCGCACATTTGATGAACATTGATAATACACAATTTAAAATAAAGTAAATTTGCCACAGAGGGGCAGAAATGCTATTATTAGTTTTATATAATCCCTTATGCAAGTATTTAAGCCAATATTAAGATCAGTAATAACATACACAGTCAACGAAGGCGGTTTTTTTTCACTAGTTGCAAGTACTAATTGCTGGTTTCTCATGGGTAAAAATTAATCACCTTCTAGATTTACAGTCTCTAAGCTAAGACCCAAGGACAGAAACAATAAGGAAAGCTCTTGAGGGATACATCATATGGTGAGTATAAATATCAGGCTCCATGCATATGTAAATTGCCAACTAAGTTTTTAAAGCTGGAGTGTGCTAATTTCTAACAAGCAAGACCAAAGCTAGCTTTTAGCTACTGGCTAGTCTGTAGGTGGTATGGAGAATTTATTATATTAATAAATACAGGCTATTAGTGACTTTGTTGGACATTAATAATTATGCTCCATTTGGATCTCCAAAGGAATGGAATGCAGATGACGAATTAAGCGCGTATTTGGTCAGCGTAATTCAACTATTATAGAGTCATAGTCATACAGCGTGGAAACAGGCCCTTCAGCCCAATTTGCCCAAAATGATCAACATCCCACCTGCCTATGTTTGCCGCATATTCCTCTAAACCAGTCCTATCCATGTACCTGTCTAATTGTTTCTTAAATGTTGCAATTGTCCCTGCCTCAACTACCTCCTCTGGCAGAGTTACTGCTCATTCTTTCTATAAAATATTTCCACCTTCACCTTAAACCTATATCCTCTGGTTCTCGATTTACCAACTCTGGGAAAGATACTCTGTGCATCTACCCAATCTATTCCTCTCATGATGTTAAACACCTCTATAAGATCGCACCTCAACCTCCTGCGCTCCAAGGTATAGAGTCCCAGCCTACTCAACCTCGCCTTAAGGATCACACCCTCAAGCCTGGCAACATTTTCGTAGATTTTTGAATGGTATCAAGTTAGGAAAAGGGGAAGTACAACGAGATCTAGGTGTGCCTGTTCATCAGTCACTGAAAGTAAGCATGCAGGTACAGCAGGCGGTGAAGAAAGCTAATGGTATTGTTGGCCTTCATAACAAGAGGAACTGAGTATTGGAGCAAAGAGGTCCTTCTGCAGGTGTACAAGGCACCTAGTGAGACCACACCTGGAATATTGTGTGCAGTTTTGGTCTCCAAATTTGAGGAAATACATTCTTGCTATTGAGGGAGTGCAGCGTAGGTTCACGAGGTTAATTCCTGGGATGGAGTGACTGTCATATGTTGAAAGAATGGAGCAACTGGGCTTGTACACACTGGAATTTAGAAGGATGAGAGGAGATCTTATTGAAACATATAAGATTATTAAGGGATTGGACACGCTAGAGGCAGGAAACATGTTCCCGAAGTTGGGGGAGTCCAGAACCAGGGGCCACAGTTTAAGAATAGGGGGTAGGCCATTTGGAACGGAGATGAGGAAAATCTTTTTCACCTAAAGAGTTGTGAATTTGTGGAATTCTCTGCCTCAGAAGGCAGTGGAGGTCAATTCTCTGGATGCTTTCAAGAGATTTAGATAGAGTTCTTAAAGATAGGGATATGGGGAGAGGGCAGGAACGGGGTACTGATTGTGGATGATCGGCCATGATCACAGTGAATGGCAGTGCTGGCTTGAAGGGCCGAATGGCCTACTCCTGCACCTATTGTCTATTGTCTATTATTTATTGTCTCTCATTTTCATGTTTCATCCTACGATCAAATCGACTTAATTTGAACTTACGGAACGCCTTTTTCGTTTCATATTTCAAAACACTGCCTTTCGTAAAAGAGTAAAATTCCATTCTGGAAATATCATTCGGATATTTCACAAGCGATCGCTCTTAGTGCTGGTAATTCTGAGCTTTAATTCATCATTTTTCAGCGTATATTTAATATTCCATCTTGCTGAAGTGCAATGTGATACTTGAAAGATTTGCAGACTGCAACAATCTTGTTGGCAAACCTCGGATTCTAAAAAAAAACATGCAAAGTGTCGAGCCTAGTCCCTGAATTACTGAGTGCAATTATGCTCTATTGCTCACAAGAAGAAAGCGGTATTAGTCATGGGAACCCCTTCGTGAATGAAGATCAGTTTAGTTGTCATGACAGTAGGAGAGAATACAGTCTTTTTCCGAACAGCCTCTGCATCCCATGTGTATAAAGACAATAGAGGTTTGCTCAGAGAACCAATAAATCAATTAGCTTTAACAGTTACAGTTCAGCAAAACACATTTATACTACTCAATGAAAACAAGATTTCCCTTCACAAAAATACTTTATACTCTTCAGTTCATTTTTCTCATCCTGTGACACAGTCCAATATTTGTTGGGATTCCATTTTTCTAGATTCTGTCTGGGCAGTGCAGATGTAATGATGTTATCGCTGTGCATGATGACTTTATGGCACGGAGTCCAGCAGGATTTGCAAGGAGTCACTGCCTCTCAGTAATATCGCTGCAAATAACAGGAAAAAAGTATGTACGTTTTAACTGATGTTTAAATTCGGAATTTTATCTAAACAAGCACGGCTATTAGGAGCAGCACAGTGGCGCAATGCTGCCTCATCAGCGCCAGATACCCGGATTCAATCCTAACCTCGGACGTTCTCCCTGGTACCATGTGGGTTTCCTCTGGGTGCTCCGGTTTCCTCCCACATCCTAAAGATGTGCAGGTTTATCAGTTTATAGGCCTCTGTAGGTTGCCCCCAGTGTGTAGGGAGTGGATGAGAAAGTGGGCTAACATAGAACTAGTGTGACCGGGTGATCGATGGTCTGCGTGGATTC
Organism: Leucoraja erinaceus; assembly: GCF_028641065.1. Classification (NCBI taxonomy): domain Eukaryota; kingdom Metazoa; phylum Chordata; class Chondrichthyes; order Rajiformes; family Rajidae; genus Leucoraja; species Leucoraja erinaceus. The sequence goes on along the minus strand of NC_073383.1, from coordinate 28,725,900 downwards.
GGTGGGCCGAAGGGCCTGTTTCCATGCTGTATTTCAAAAACTTAAACTAAAACTAAAACTATTGCAGAATAAATGCATAACTCCTCCTTCTTTGTTCATCCGTGGTCGGGGCCATGAACCCTCCGCAGTCTCCGCTACGGGCGGCCTGATGTACAGGCCCTCTCGTCGGGATGCGCGAAACTCCGACGGTGGGACGGACGGACACTCCGCGGCTTGGAGGTCCCGAATCGGCCACTTCCTACCGGAGACCACGGCTTCACGATGTTATAGGCCGGAGGCCGGCGGTTGGAGTTCCTCTCTGGTGATCCCCGGTGAGGGATCCCAGACTCCGCGATGGAAAGTCCATGCAGCGCCCGCGGCTAGAACCTCCGCAGACCGCGGTTTCAGGATGTTGTTGTCCGTGGGCCAGCGATCGGAGCACTTCTTCTGGCGATCCCCGGCAAGGGATCCCTGGCTCCGTGATGAAAAGTCTGCGCTGCGCCCGCTGCTGAAACACTGGGCCCGACTCCGGGAAAGGCCGCACCAATCCAAGCTGTTAAGCTGTGAGGGAGGGCGAAAATGCGACTAGGAGAATAGTCTTACTAGAGCGATGGAGAGAGGTGGAGAAAAATACTACTTTCTTTGCTCCTCTACTATAATTCATGTATAATTCTACTTCATTAGTTTAGGGATAGAAACATAGAAACATAGAAACATAAAAAATAGGTGCAGGAGGAGGCCATTCAGCCCTTCGAGCCAGCACCGCCATTGATTGTGATCATGGCTGATCGTCCCCTATCAATAACCCGTGCCTGCCTTCCCCCAATATCCCTTGACTCCACTAGCCCCTAGAGCTCTATCTAACTCTCTCATTAATCCATCCAGTGATTTGGCCTGCACTGCCCTTTGTGGCTGGGAATCTTGCATGGAAACACGGCCTTCGGCCCACCAAGTCCATGCCAACTATTGATCACCCGTACACACTACTGTGTTATCCCACTTTCTCATCCACTCCTTACATACTGAGGGCAATTTTTACAGAGGGCCAATTAACCTACAAACCCGCACATCTTTGGGGTGTGGGAGGTAACTGGAGCACCTGGTGGAAACCCACGTGGTCACTGGGAGAACGTGCAAACTCCACACAGACAGTAGATTATAGTCTTTAGACATTGGAGATACAGTGCAAAAACAGGTCCTTCGGCCCACCGAGTCCACGCAGACCTGTGATCACCCCATTCACAAATTACTATGGACAGATTACAATTTACAGAAGCCAATTAAATCTTCATATCTTTGCAGTGTGGGAGGAAACCGGAGCATCCGGACAAAACCCACGTGGTCACAGGGAGGGAACGTGTAAACTCCACACAGACAGTATCTGAGGTAAGGATCAAACTGGGGTTTCCCGTGTGGTGCCACCTGCAGCCAACCTTGAGGGCGAGGTGGACCAGACTCCGGTTCCCTCTCCTCTCCCACCGACCTCGCTCCTGACCAGTCGCATCCATCCTCATCGCCGGCACCATCCTCCGCATCTCTTCAGGGGCTGGGTCGGTACACTCCCCCTTCCAGCCCATGGTCCGCGGGTCTCACCAGCACATCTCAGAAACAATGGAAAAGAGATTTTCATCTGCTGAGTTAGATTTGAGTTTTTCATAGCAAGAGGATTTGAATATAGAGGAAGGAGGTCCTACTGCAGTTGTACAGGGTCCTGGTGAGACCACACCTGGAGTAGTTTTGGTCTCCTAATTTGAGGGAGAACATTATTGCTATTGGGGGAGTGCAGCGTAGGTTCACCAGGTTAATTCCCGGGATGGTGGGACTGACATATGGTCGATTGAGCTTATATTCCCTGGAATTTAGAAGGATGAGAGTGAATCTTATAGAAACATATACAATTCTTATGTGATTGGACAGGCTAGATGCAGGAAAAGTGTTCCCCATGTTGTGGGAGCCCAGAACCAGGGGTCACAGTTTAAGACAAGGGGTAGGCCATAAAGGACTGAGATGAGGCAAAACTTTTTAAGCCAGAGAGTTGTGAATCTGTGGGATTCGCTGCCACAGAAGGCAATGGAGACCAATTCACTGGATGTATTCAAGAGAGAGCTCAATATAGCTCTTAGGGCTAACAAAATCAAGGGATATGGGGAGAAAGCAGGAACGGGGTACTGATTCTCGATGATCATATTGAATGGCCCGAAGGCCCGAAGGGCCAAATGGCCTACTCCTGCATCTATTTTCTATGTTTCTATGAGTTGTGTTCTTAGGGATGAAAGGATAATGGACTATTTCACTAACATCCAGACTCCCGAAACAAGCGTGTTACAGCCAAGTTAATTTACTGTGTAATTAAATAGAAGCCAAGTATAAGGTTTCATATCTGTTACTCAAATGTTTACCAGAATGATGCCTGGATTAGGGGGGTATTAGCTACAGGGAGAGGTTGGACAGAGTTGGATTGTTTTATCTGAAACACTGTAGTTTGCAGGGAGAACTGATAGATGTGTATAAAACTATGAGAGGCATAGATAGGGTAGACAGTCAGAACCTTCTTCCCAGGATGGGAAAAAATCTGGAGGGCATGGCTTTAAGGTTCAAAGGAGGTGTGCGGGGCACGTTTTTACACAGAGGGTGGTGAGTGCCTGCATTGAGCTGTCACGGTTGGTGGTGGAGGCCAATAATATAGTGGCATTTAAGAGGCTTTTGGATCGGCACTGGATATCAAAGGGAATGGAGGATATGGATTATGTGCAGGCAGATAAGTGTTGGTGTTGTCATCATGTTCGGCACAGACATTATGGGCTGAAGGGCCTGTTCCTGTGCTGTACTGTTCAATGTTGTATGCTCTAAATCCTTCTTTTAAACTTTTCCTGCGGCCTACGGCTTCTTAGAACAATTATCAGACAAAAACAGAATACAACTGTTTGAGAAATAAAAATAAACTGTTTTTCTCTCAACAGTTGTTACTGATTTCTGTACTGGGTGGACCAGACATGGGCAGCATAGTGGAGCAGAGGTAAAGTTGCTGTCTCACAGCGCCAGAGACCCAGGTTTGATCCCGACTATGGGTGCTGTCTGCATGGAGTTTGTACATTCTCCCTGTGACCTGCGTAGGTTTTCACCGGGAGCTCCGGTTTCATCCCACACTCCAAAGATGTACAGGGATTGTTGGTTAATTGGCTTTGGTAAAATTGTAAATGGTCCCTAGTGTGCGGAGGATAGTGTTAGTGATCACTGGATGGCTCAGACTCGGCGGGCTGAAGGGCATGTTTCCATGCTGTATCTCCAAACTCTTTCTCCACCATCTGATAAATGTTTCACTTAATGGGGGAGGAAGCTACAGGGTAAAACAAACTGGAAGAAGCCATTACCATTAGTTGCTACATCAGCAACAAGCGATAAAGTTCATATCATCAACAGTGCAGTGAAGCAGTTCGCTAGCAACATTTCTTTAGTCAAAAGCTTATTCATGCATAGAATATCCTGGTGATAATAGGAGTGAAAGTGGAATCAATAGAAAGCTTTGAAAGGGAGTGGGTACAATAATTATAAACAAAAGGAGGTTAATACAATGCCAACTCTTTTAGTTTTATCTCTCTGGATTTCACTTGTAATTGACCAAAGATTCTTTTGGTAATCTCAAGTTGGAGTACAGAGCCTAAAATGCCTATAATTTAGTATAAACATATTGTTTGTAGAGGCATAGAGAGCCATAGAGTCGTACAGCACGGAAACATGCCCTTCAGCCCAACTATTTCATGATGCATGTGTGTGTGTGTTGATCCTGACTACAGGTGCTGCCTGTACGTTTGCCGTGTGGGTTTTCTCCTCGTGCTCCGTTTCCTCCCATACTCCAAAGACATGCAGGTTTGTAGATTAATTGCCCCAAGTGTGTAGGGAGTGGATGAGAAAGTGGGATAACATACAATTAGTGTGGATGGATGATCGATGCCATCCAGACTCGGTGGGCCGAAGGGCCATCCAGATCTTCTCAAAGATGAACAACAGGAATCTGAAGAAGGGTCCAGAACCAGAACATCATCTATTCATTCTCTCCAGAGATGCTGCCTGACCCGCTGAGTTACTACAACATTTTGTGTCTTTTGCAACAATATGTCTTACTGTACATGATAGCTGAATATCACCAACAGATAAATATTTGAGTGAAAGAATATACATATACCTCTTGTCTACAGTCTATTATCAGTCTCCCAGAATTCGGTGGTTAAGATTAATCAAAATAATTTTTTGACACTGACTTTAGACTTTAGAGATGCAGCATGGAAACACGCCCTTCGGCCCACCAAGTCCATGCCGACCAGCGATCACCCCGTACACTAACACTATCCTACACACTACGGACAATTTACAATTTTACCAAAGCAAATTATCCTACAAACCTGTTCAAGAAGGAACTGAAGATGCTGGAAGATCTAAGGTACACAAAATTGCTGGAGAAACTTAGCGGGTGCAGCAGCATCTATGGAGCGAAGGAAATAGGCGACGTTTCGGGCCGAAACCCTTCTTCAGACTGAGGAAGGGTTTCGGCCCGAAACGTCGCCTATTTCCTTCGCTCCGTAGATGCTGCTGAACCTACAAACCTGTATGCCTTTGGAGTGTGGAAAGAAACCCACGCGGTCACAGGGAGAACCTACAAACTCTGTACAGACAGCACCAGTAGTCGGGATCGAACCCGGGTCTCTGGGATTGTAAGGCAGCAACTCTACCGCTGCGCCACCGTGCCGTCCTTGACATTGTTGCTTAAGGTTACAACATCCATTATCCACATCTGAACAAAAGTTCTATTTTCTTTCAGTCTGAAGTAATCAGAATGGGAATAGCTTTTTAATTTTATTTAATTATTAAGTTTCCCTAAGACGAAAAATATTAAGAATATAAATGGAAATTCAGTTTTCAATAAAGTCTGCTGAACCATTTAACAGAAATAGTACATTTTATCATCTGTATGCATTCTACACATTACGAAGAATAAGAAAAGGTTGCCTTTCATCAATATTTCACATGGTTCCTTGTCCAAGCATAATCAACTACCTGAAAATAAATAACAACATTAAATAATATCTTTCAAAGCCTTAATAAATGTGCCTGTTCATTAAATTTATGTAGCTGACTTTGCAGAGAAAACTGCACAATTTCACTACTCATTTTGACACAAACAACAGATTGGAATAATGTGTTATGGAAATAAACTGGTTTTGTGCATTCAACTATGCCATTATTTAGGATTGACTTTTCTTTTGGCATTCCAGGATAATCCAAACTATAATAAAGTATGCATCGTCGCTATTTTCCTCATGTTCTCTACAGGAGCTGTGATCCAGCTTTAAAACTGGTCACATTCTACCTTGCTGCAATGTATTCAAATCATTAAGTCATTCAAAATGTTTTATTTTTAATATAGTTGCTTCCTGACCCGAGCGTAAAGTACAATATTTATTGGTACGTTAAAATTTGAAACGTATCTTAGTTTAGTTTAGAGTATTATTGTCATATGTACCGAGGTATAGTGAAATGCTTTTGTGTGCGTGCTATCCAGTCAAAGAAAAGACTATGAATACAATCAAACAGTCCACAGTGTACAGTTGATGCATAAAAGGGGTACAACATTTAGTGCAAGATATAACATTGAAATCCGATAAAGTACTGTTTAGGATTGTCGAAGGTTTCCACGAGGTGGATGGGAGGTCAGGACCACATTCTAGCGGATGAGAGTGCGGTTCAGTTGCCTGATAGCAGCTGCGGAGCAACTGTCCCTGAATCTGGAGGAGTCTTTTAACTTGTCTCTAATAATGGATCAGAGTAGACTCATTTTTAGATTTTGAGATTAACCTACAAAACCCGCACGCCCTTGAAATGTGGGAGAAATCCGGAGCACCTGGAGGAAACCCACGCAGTCAGAGGGAGAACATAGAAACATAGAAACATAGAAATGAGGTGCAGGAGTAGGCCATTCATCCCTTCGAGCCTGCACCGCCATTCAATATGATCATGGCTGATCATCCAACTCAGTAGAATATAGAATATGCCATTTATTGTCACTATACATGTACAGTGAAACTGAAAGCTGCTCGTACTCAGTGCATACATACAATTTAGCACAAAAAACAAGAAACAGAAAAAACAAAAAACAGAAGGGAGATGGGGGGGGGGGGGAATAGGTGCACAAATTCTGCGGCGCTACATACATATATACATATATACAGATGGAAGTCCGTGTTGGGCGGTGTAGTCAGTGCATGTGTGAATTTGAATTTATAGTAGTTATAATTCTCGGAAAGCAACTATTCCTGAGTCTGTTTGTCCTGGATTTGATGCACCTATAGCGCCTTCCAGAGGGCAGCAGGTCGAACAGTCCAAACGCAGGATGGGAGCTGTCTTTGATGATCTTCTTTGCCCTGCTAAGGCAGCGAGAGGTGTAGATGTCCATCAGGGAGGGGAGAGGGCAGCCAATGATCCTCTGCGCTGTCCTGGTTACCCTCTGAAGCCTCTCCCTGTCTGCCATGGTGCAGCTGCCATACCATGCTGTAATGCAGTATGTCAGCAGGTTCTCGATGGACGAGCGGTAGAAGGTCAGCAGCAGGTTAGAGTCCAGGTTGTGCTTCCTGAGGACCCTCAGGAAATGCAGCCGCTGCTGAGCCTTCTTGATGACCGTTGTCGTGTTGTCCGTCCAGGAGATGTCAGCAGCGATATGGACGCCGAGAAACCGGAAGGTGTTGACCCTCTCCACACACTCGCCGTTGATGTGTAGGGGGGCTAAGTCGGTGCTGTGCCTCCTGAAGTCGACAATGAGCTCTTTTGTTTTCCTGGTGTTCAGAGCCAGATTGTTTTCTGAGCACCAGGTTGTCAACTTCAGGACTTCCTCTCTGTAGGCTGCCTCGTCTCCCTTTGAAATAATAGCCTTCTCTCCATACCCCCTGATCCCCTTAGCCACAAGGGCCACATCTAACTCCCTCTTAAATATAGCCAATGAACTGGCCTCGGCTACCCTCTGTGGCAGAGAGTTCCAGAGATTCACCCCTCTCTGTGTGAAAAAAGAATGTGCAAACTCCACACAGAGAGCACCCGAGGTTAGGATTGAACCCGGGTCTCTGGCACTGTGAGGCAGACGCTCTACCAGCTGTGCCACTGTGCTGCCCTTTGGGCTGAATTTATGCTTGTACATGCGGGCATAGTTTAAAATATGGGCAGCACAGCACCAGGGTCCCAAGTTTAATCCTGACCTCGGGTGCTGTCTGTGTGTGGAGTTTGTATGTTTTGCCTGTAACTGCGGGTGCTCCGGTTTCCTCCCACATCCCTAAGATGTGTAGGTTTGCATGTTAATTACCCTCTGTGAATTGCCCCCCAGTGTGTAGGGAGTGGATGAGAAAGTGGGATAACATACTGTAGACCTAGTGTGAACAGGCGATCGGTGGTCGGTGTGGGCCTGTTTCCATGCTGTATCTTTCAACCCATAATCAATAACAGCCATACTACAACAACATTATGAAACCATTTTGAGGGAGGGGGATTTTCATTTTCGAGGCTACATCTGTGCATTCAGTTTTATTTTAACCACGCTAAATCTAGTTTCAGATTGAAAATCTTGCTTGGCTTGTCTTGGCTCATTGCCCATCACTAACACCCACATTGTAGGTAGCGACCTTTTGAAAATCTGGCCCCTAGGCTACACAATGGACTAGATGTCATCCAGCTGTCAACACAGGCCAGAAATCTTGCATGAAACTCTAGGTGACAAGCTTCTTGTGTTTGCAGCAAACCATGCTCCAGAATGATCTAATCCAGTGCTTCCCAAATGTATAGGTCACCACCCTCTTGGTTGCATAAAGTCATGTCGAGTTCCCCCCTCATCCTACCCTGCTCGATAAAAAACAATATTCAGAATAGCGGAGGAAGACACACGGTGCTGGAGTAACTCAGCAGGTCAGACAGCATCTCTGGAGAATGAATAAATCAGATTGTTTATTGTCACCTGTCTCTAGGGTACCTAGGTGCAATGAAAAGCTTTGTTTTGCATACAACCTAGACAAGTGTCGACATGTTTTGAAGCCAACAAAATTACAAAAGGGCAGCATGGTGGTGCAGTGGTAGAGTTGCTGCCTTACAGCGCTTGCAGCGCCGGAGACCCGGGTTCGATCCCGACCACGGGTGTTGTCTGTACGGAGTTTGTATGTTCTCTCTGTGACCTGCGTGGGTCTTCTCCGAGATCTTCGGTTTCCTCCCACACTCCAAAGGCGTACAGGTTTGTAGGTTTATTGGCTTGGTGTAAGTGTAAATTGTCCCCAGTGCGTGTAGGGTGGTGTAAATGTACAGGGACCACTGGTCGGCGTGGACTCGGTGGGCTGAAGGGCCTGTTTCCACACTGTATCTCTAATAATTAAAAAAAACAAAAAAAACTACTGGATAGTCTTATCTACCACCTGCCGCTGCATTTGGCAGCAGACCCCCCCCTCCCACCTCCCACTCCTTCCTCCGCCAGTTCCCTCTGTGTTCTTGGCGGCTGGATAGAGGTGAGGGTCATTACTACAATGTGAATTCAATGGAGCTAATTCATTTGGGGATCGCCATCCTCATGCCAATCGCACAAACCTAATCCATGAGGCATTTCCTGTGACACAGTGGGGGGAGGGAGGATTGCAGGAATATTCAGAATATATTCCAAATTTAAGCTTCAGAAAAAGGATTTTATTGAAGGCATAACTTACTTATACCAAATGTGCTCCAAATTACTATATTATACTATTGAACAGGGAATGGACAGATAATGTTTCAGGATGGGACTCTTCTTCAGACGATTTGCAGATGATGTTTTGGGTCAGTACCCTTCTTCAGGGTATTGACCCAAAAAAGCTTTTCACCATACCTCAGTACATGTGACAGTAAGCTAAACAAACTAAGCTAAACTAAACTAAACTAAACTGAACTAAACTAAACTAAACTAAACTAAACTAAACTAAACTAAACTAAACTAAACTAAACTAAACTAAACTAAACTAAACTAAACTAAACTAAACTAAACTAAACTAAACGTTTTGGGTCAAGACCCTACTTCAGGTTGATCGACAGGTGATTTTTTGGGTTGGAACCCTTCTCCAGCCTGATCTACAAATGATGTTTTGGGTTGGGGCTTTTTTCAGACTGATCTTCCGAGACCTTTCAGCTCAGGACCCTTCTTCAAACTGAAAATGGGTCCTGTCCCGAAACGTAGCTTGTTCATTCCCTCCACAGATGCTGCCTAATCCACTGAGTTCCTCCAGCACTTTGTCTTTAGCCATTCCCATGCCATAACTGCACAACATCAAACACAAGTGCGGCATCCAATAGATGATACCCCTGACAGCTCTAATATGCCACACGTCTTCCTTGTGATCAAATCTTTATTGTTTTTTACAATGCTACAGAGAACAATTACATCCCATTTCCCAGATAAGATTACTCAGCACATTCTAATGAGATTGATTAGTACACAGTGCACATAATGTGGCTTCGAAATATTCCTTAATGCCACATTGACATCTGTAAACAATGAATATTCCTCTGTGATTTTACCTTTCCCCTCCACAGCAACTTACACCCTTTTCACAGCTACTGAATGTTTGAAAACTCAACCCAATCTACCGTAAACCTACAAGTAGAAACAAAGAACTGCAGATTCTGGTTAATACGCGAAATAGCACAAAGTGCTGGAGTAACTCAGCAGGTCAGGTCTGAAGAAGGGTCCCGTCCTGAAATGTCACCTATCCATATTCTCCAGAGATGTTACCTGACTCGCTGAGTTACTCCGGCATTTTGTATCCTTTTGTGTATCATGAACTGGAATTGCCAACTTTTCTTACACGAGTGTCCTTTTAAGCACATAAGATTTTGTTCACTAAAGTTGCATGGATATTATTTGTAAGATTTATGTAAATTTTGCAAAGTAGTGTAACGTTGGTGTGAGACTTTTTAAACAAAAAAAAATAATTTGCTTCCTAATGTTGCATACATTTAAAATAATCTGACAAGATATACTGTCTAATGCCAAGGGGGAATACACCGGTCCCTGATAGCTCTAAAGTGCCTCCCTTGTGATCGAGGTTTTATTATTTTTACACTGCAACAGAGAACAATTATTTCCCATTTCCAAGATAGGATTACTCAGCACATTTAAATTAGATTGATTAACGTACGTTCATGTTTAAAATCTGTTTTCTATCCGCTTTAAGTATTTGTCGCTGTTGCACATAACAAAAGTAGTTTGTCACGGACTGACATGTTCTTGACAATCAGCATAGTTTCATGCATTTTAAAGGTTCTTTGCTGCATAATGGAGTGCTAAATCTGTTTTACTAACAAAAGTACCCCGAGGTAGCAACATGCAAGGTTAAGGTAAAAGCATACAAGGCAATGGAATTGCTCTCTCATGATTAATCTTTGTTTTACAATGATTAAGTCTCATGGCTTAATACAAGTTTAGCAAAGAGAACAGCTATTTCATCATTTTTCACTCAGACCAGAACAGCATTAGCAAAATAACAATATGTTGTCCTGTAAATCCATTCCTGATGTTTCTGAATGCAGTCATAAGTTACTATAACTCATGAGAGGAGTAGCTCGGGTAGAAGCACAGAGTCTCTTACCCAGAGTAGGGGAATCAAGATCCAGAGGACATAGGTTTCAGGTGAGGGGGGAAAGACTTAATAGGAACCTGAGGGACCAACTTTTTACAGAAAGGGTGGTGGGTATATGGAACAAGCTGCCGGAGGAGATAGTTGAGAGGCACTATTGTGACGTTTAAGAAAAATTTAGACTGTATTACAAGGATCAAATAATTTTAGAGGGATATGGGCCAAATGCAGGCAGGTGGAACTAGTGTAGATGGGTCTTAATGGATTGTAGATGCTGGAGAAAAAACAAACTGATGGAGGGACTGAGTGGGTCAGGCAGCATCTGTGGAAGGAATCCGAAGAGAGGTCCCAAACCGAAACAACATCTCTCCTTTTCCCTCCACAGATGGTGCCTGACCCACTGAGTTCCTCCAGCACTTTGTGCTTTGCTCAAAATTCCAACATCTGCAGTCTCCTGTGTCTCCACCTGCGAAGGGCAATGGACAGACGGGATTTTGGGTCAAGACCCTTTCTCTGGTCTAAGAAGGCGGAGGGGAAATGGAGTTTTAGGGACAGATGTTGCATCTCCTATGGTTGTTGGGGAAAGTGCCTGGGGAGGGGGTGGGGGGGGGAGGGGGGGGGGGGGAGGGATGAGCAAACCATAGCGCCACAGTGTGAGTGGTCCGTGCGGGAAGAAAAATTGGGTTGGAATTGGGAAAATGTGACTGGTTGTGGGATCACTTTGAAGCTGGTGAGCATGTCCGAGAATGATGAGTAGGATGCAAAGATCGGTGGGATGAAAGGTGAGGACTCAGGGTACTCTATCCCTAATCAGTCCAGGCGTTAGTTTAGTTTAATTTATTGTCACGTGTACCCAGGTAGAGTGAAAAGCTTTTGTTTCGAGCCAACCAGCCAGCAGGAATGGGGGTGTGCGTGACAATACATGATTCCAATCGTGCTGTCCACAGCAAACAGATACATGATAAAGAAAATAAAGTTTAGTGCAAGATAAAGTCCAGTTAAATCCAATTAAAGATAGTTTGAGGGTCTCCAATGAGGTAGATAATAGCTCCGGACCGCTCTCTAGTTGTTGACAGGATAGTTCAGTTGCCTGACAACCGCTGGGAAGAAACTGTCCCTGAATCTGGGCATGTGCATTTTCACACTTCTGTAGTCTGTATTGCCAATGTCAACTGAAGTCTGTATTGACTCTACACCTCCATCCCCCACCAGGATGGTCTCAAAACCCTTCGGTTCTTCCTTGACCGGAGAACCAACCAATACCCATCCACTGATACTCTCCTCCGCCTAGCGGAGTTGGTCCTAACCCTCAATAACTTTTTGTCTGACTCCTCCCATTTCCTCCAAACACAAGGCGTAGCTATGGGCACGCGGATGGGCCCCAGCTATGCCTGCCTCTTTGTAGGGTACGTCGAACAATCCTTGTTCGAGACATACCAGGGCCCCATCCCCGACCTCTACCTCCGCTACATCGACGATTGCTTTGGTGCCACCTCCTGCACCCACACACAACTCACTAACTTCATCAACTTCGCCACTAACTGCCATCTGGCACTCAAATACACCTGGACCATTTCCGACACTTCCCTACCATTTCTTGACCTCACTATCTACATCGCAGGTGATAGACTCCTGACCGACATCCACTATAAACCCACTGACTCCCATGGCTATCTGGACTACACTTCTTCCCACCCTTGTTCCTGTAAGGACGCCATCCCCTACTACCAATTCCTCCGTCTATCTGCTCCCGGGATGAGGTGTTCCACACCAGGGCATTGGAAATGTCCTAATTCTTCAGGGAATGAGGGTTCCCCTCCACTACCATAGATGAGGCTCTCATCAGGGTCTCTTCAATACCCTGCAACACTGCTCTCTCTCCCCATCCCCCACTTGGAACAAGGGCAGAGTCCCCCTAGTCCTCACCTTCCACCCCACTAGCCGTCAGATACATCAAATAGTCCTCCGTTATCCTCCAACGTGACCCCACCACTCGCCACATCTTCCCATCTTCCCCCCTGTCTGCTTTCCGCAAAGACCGCTCCCTCCTTAACTCCCTGGTCAATTCTTCCCTTCCCACCCTTCCCACCCCCTCCCCGGGCACTTTCCCACTTGCTCCATGTGTCGCTTTACCTCCCCCTCGACTCCATTCAAGGACCCAAGCAGTCATTCCAGGCGCGACAGAGGTTCACCTGCACCTTCTCCAACCTCATCTATTGCATCCGCTGCTCTAGATGTCAGCTGCTCTACATCGGTGAGACCAAGCGTAGGCTTGGCGATCACTTCGCCCAACACCTCCGCTTGGTCCGCATTAACCAACCTGATCTCCCGGTGGCTCAGCACTTCAACTCCCCCTCCCATTCGGAATCTGACCTTTCTGTCCTGGGCCTCCTCCATGGTCAGAGTGAGCACCACCGGAAATTGGAGGAGCAGCACTTCATATTCCGCTTGGGCAGTCTGCACCCCAGCGGCTTAAACATTGACTTCTCCAATTTCCGGTAGCCCTTGCTGTCTCCTCCCCTTCTCAGTTCTCCCTCAGCCCTCTGGCTCCTCCTCTTCCTGCATCAGTCTGAAGAAGGGTTTCGGCCCGAAACGTCGCCTATTTCCTTCGCTCCATAAATGCTGCTGCACCCGCTGATTTTCTCCAGCATTTTTGTCTACCTTTGAAGTATGTATTGACCATCTTCTAGGTATGTTTGAAGAACTCACAGTCATAAAGCACGGAAACAGGCCCTTCGCCCAATTCATCCATGCTGAACAAGATAACTCATCTGAGCTAGACCCACTTGCTCATGTTTGGCCTATATCGCTCTAAACCTCATTCACCCACTACTGTTCAAGAGTTTATTTGCCTGTTAATTACAAAAGTCCATAAGTTCACAAGTCATAGGAGCAGAATTAGATAATTTGGCCCATCAAGTCTACTCTGCCACTCAATTATGGCTGATCTTTATTTCCCTCTCAACCCCATTTCCCTGCTTTCTCCCCATAATCTTTGACATCCTTACTAATAAAAAATCTGCCAATCTCCGCCTTTGAAAATATTATAAAAATGGAAAAGCTTCAATAGGTCACTTGGGAAACATGACCTAAACACTATTTAATATAACTACACAGCATGGCTTGTTTCTTTTTCAGTGTTATTACATGTTTTGAGATGTATGAAAGGCTTATTATCAGATGTTTTGGTTGTAACCTTTTAAATCATTTTATATGTTATATATTAAAAAGTATCCTTTTAATTTTCTACTAATATTAGGCTGTATTGATGGCTTAGGAACTAATTTTAATCATTTTTAGCTTAGTTTAGTACAGAAATACAGTGTAGAAACAGGCCCTTCGAGTGCACACTGACCATCGATCTTTCATTCACACTCGGTCTATGTTTTCCCACTTTCTCATCCACGCCCGACACACTAGGGACAATTTACAGAGGGCCAATTAACCTAAAAACCCGTACGTCTTTGGTATGTCGGAGGAAACCGGATCACCCGGTGAAAGCCGACGCAGTTACAGGGAGAACGTGCAAACTCTATATTTTTAAGCATCTGAGGTCAGGATCGAACCCAGGTCTCTGATGCTGTGAGGCAGTAGCTCCACCAGCTGTGCTACCATGCCACCCACTGACATGTTAAAAGAACAATTAGAGACCGCTTTTCAGAGCTGCCGCAACGCAACTGCTCCAGCCCGTGTCGCGGTTTTAATGGCCGTGGGACATTCCAACGCCCGCCTGGGGCTCCAACTTTGTGACCTTTAGACCTGGAGCGGGGCCGTACATTGCCCGGCGCGGCCTTAATGGCCGTGGGACTTATGATCGCCCGCCTGGGGCTTCAACATCGGGGAAAATGGTATACAAGGGAGAGAAAAGACTTGACTTCCATCACAGTGAGGAGGAGATTCACTGTGATGGATGTTTGTGTGAATTGAATTGTTTGTGTGTCTTGTAGGAATTGTTTTGTTTGTACGGCTGTAGAAACAGAGTTTTGTTTGAGCCTCACTGAGGTTCAAAGGACATGGAATAAATATTGTAACTTCAAGAAAGCATTCCAAATAATAATTTCTAGTCTATTTGCTCGATCTGAGTCCAAGCATTTGATATCTATCTATCTATCTATATTTAAAACTGTATGTGTGTGTGTGTGTGTGTGGCTGTGTGTGTTTCTGCCTGTCTTGTGGGTGCCAGCCTTTGATTCGTTGCTACGCCAACACCACATGCAGAAACGCCGAGATTATTTCCATTTCGGTAGTGATTTCACTTTTCATTCCAAGTATCCACTCCTGATTAAATTTTGTCGTGTTTATGTACACATTTTTAAATAAAATCCTTCTCCCCCACCCCCCCCCACTCACTCATTTTGTCGCCTTTCGCCTCAAAGACGCCATTTAAAAACAGCCGAAAGAAGCCGCCCCATGACCGCCAGCTGTCTCCCCCCTCTCTCTGTCTCTGCCCTCTCTGTCTCTCCCTCACCCTCTTTCTCTCCCTCTCCCTCTCCCTCTCCCAAAGCCCGGTTCTACGACCGCCCGCCCGCCGCCTTGCTCAGCATCCTCAGGTCTATCCCCGCCCATGGCCCCCCTCTAGTCCATGCCTGGTGGGGAGTCTGCTGCCTGGGCTCGAGCAGAGCCTGGAGCTGGAGTGAGCGCCGCTCCAACCCCTCCCTTCACCTTTCTCCCCCATCCTCTCCTTCCTCTCGTCCTCTCCCCGCAGATAGAGCAGCCCCCCCCCCCCTCAACTGCACGTTGGCGGAACAGACCCAACGGGTCTGCACTTGGTCTAGTATTCATTAAAATAATCGTGCACTTGAAGTTTATTTTCTTGTTTAATATCTACATTAACAATTGCAGAATGAGGGTGTTAAAAGTCCAGGTAAAAGGGAAATAAAAGGAATTTTCTGATATTCTGAAATATGTAGATTCATTGTAGCTTTTGTTTCCTGGACCACATGAGTTTCCTCCGGGTGCTCCGGTTTCCCAACACGCATCCCAAAGATGTGCCGGTTGTAGGTTATTTGACCCTCTGTAAAATTGCCCCCTGGGGTGTAGAGAGTGGGTGCAAAAGTGGGATAACATAGCCCATTTGAATGGGTGGATCAATGGTTGGCGTGGAGTCAGTGGGCCGAAGGGCCTTCCATGCCATTACTTCCAATTCAATAATTCACCGCTATTTCCATGCAACAGGCATTATTAAAATTATTTAAAAATCCCAACTTGACTTTCTTCGATTGTGTCTTTTAAATCAATCAATTGAAAACAAGATTTAATTAAAGAATATTATTTCAAAGTACAATTACCTACTGGGACTAAAATGAGCCTCCAATGTCCATAACGTTCCCCTACTGTGATCCCACACTGAAAAGGTTCTGAATTTTAGATTAATATGCACGGTACAAGTACAAGTCTTAATCTCGATCTTAAAGGACATTTAAAACACACTTGGAATCTTGAATGCAATCATGCACTCTGTGACCACACTGTCCACCGTGCTAAATTTCCGATTACATTTTTTATGTGCATGATTTAAATCGTTTTAGCAGCATTCCAGGGAGTATTTTATTCTGCATATTAATTATACAGAGGCTGCACCATATATGGGTCGCATTGGTCATGGTTTGTAATCCAGCTCATTTGAACTGTGAACAGAGTATTTCAACCTGCTGTGCACATCAAGACTTGCTTTAGGATAAGATATGTTGTTTGGATATGCTTGTGTTAAGCAAAAAAATGTTGAAGACAACCTCATGTTGCAGCCAAAGGAATTTGTCACAGCAAAAGTGTTACGGAGGTCGCAAACTACTTTAGACTCTACTTTAGACTTCAGAGATACAGCGCGGAAACAGGCCCTTTGGCCCACCACGCCGACCAGGGATCACCTCGTACTATCCTAAGCACCAGGGACAATTTAAAATTCTACCAAAGCCAATTACCCTACAAACCTGAAGTAGACAAAAATGCTGGAGAAACCCAGTGGGTGAGGCAGCATCTATGGAGTGAAGGAGATGAAGAAACGTTGCCTATTTCCTTCGCTCCATAGATGCTGGCTCACCCACTGAGTTTCTCCAGCATTTTTACCTTCGATTTTCCAGCATCTGCAGTTTCTTCTTAAACATTTAACCTACAAACCTGCACTTCTTTGGAATGTGTGAAAAAAACGGAGCACCTGGAAAAAACCCACGAGGTCACAGGTAGAACGTACAAACTCCGTACAGTCAACACCCATAGTCAGGGTCAAACTCTGGCGCTGTAAGGCAGCAACTCTACCGCTGCACCACTGTACGCCCTTTGGTTTGTTGTACTCTGCTTGAAGATATTCTATGTTAAACTAGTTGAAAAGCTAAGCAATAATTATGGTAACTATGAACAAGTTTCTATTTGATTGCAATTTTGATCACAAAGCTGTGCGCAAATAATATGTACTTTTTCAACAATAACACCAGCTCCACCATTCAATAAAGTGAAGATTTACCTGATCTTCGCCTCATCTCTGCTTTCTTTCCCATTCCTCGTCACCCTTGACTCCCCGATAATCCCAAAATCTGTTTGACTCAGCCTTGAATATATTCAATAACGCATCCCCCATGCCTCTTTAGTGCTGGGAATTCAAAAGGTTCACAAACCTCTATCCGAAGAAATGTTTTTCTCGCCTCCATTTTAAATAAAAGGCCCCTAAATTTGAAATTACATTCCGTTGTTCTAGGTTTCCCCAGATGATACATCATTATTGACTTGCATTCCGAGGTACAGTTAAATGAGCCTTTGTTTGCGTGCAATACAAAATAAACTATGCATGGACACAATCGAGCTAAACATGTGTAAGAAATAGAATGAAGTGAAAGATACCAGAGGGCAGAATATAGTACTCAGCAACCGTTTCAGAGAACACAGTGAATGGCAGAGCTCTGGGGAGTGTTGTAGAGCAGTTGGATTAAGGAGTGCAGGTACATAGTTCCTTGAAACGGGCGTCACAGGTAGATAAGGTGATCAAAAATGCGTTTGGCACACTGACTTTTATCAGTCAGAGAATTTAGTGTAAAAGTTGGGCAGTAATGTTGCAGTTGTTGGTGAGGGCACATTTAGAGTATTGTGTTCAATTTTTGTCACCGTGTTATAGGAAAGATGCTGTTAAGCTGGAAAGGGTGCAGTGAAAATTTGCAAAGATGCTGCCAGGACTCAGGGGCCTGAGCTATAGGGAGAGGTTGAGCAGGCTAAGACCTTACTCCTTGGAGCGTAGGAGGATGAGGGGTAATCTTATAGAGGTTTACAAAATCATGAGAAAAATAAATCGGGTAAATGCACACAGTCATTTTCCTAGAGCAGGGGAATCGAGAACCAGAGGGCACAGGTTTAAAATGAGAGGGAAAAGATTAAGGTCATAAGGTTATAGGTAATAGGCGTAGAAGTAGGCTATTCGGCCCATCAAGTCTACTCCGCCATTCAATCATGGCTGATCTATCTCTCTCTCCTAACCCCATTACCCTGCCTTCTTCCCATAACCCCTGACACCCGTACTAATCAAGAATCTATCTATTGCTGCTTTATAAATATGCATTGACTTAGCCTCCATAGTCTTCTGTGGCAAAGAATTCCATAGATTCACCACCATCTGACTAAAGAAATTCCTTCTCATTCCTTCCTAAAGGAATGTCCTTTAATTCTGAGGCTTTGTCCTCCAGTCCTAGACTAGTGGAAAAACCCTCTCCAAACCCACTCTCTCCAAGCTTTTCGCAATTTGGTACGTTTCAATGAGTCCCCCCCTCATTCTTCTAAACACCAGCCTGTACAGGCCCAGTGCCGACATATGCTCATCATAGGTTAGCCTACTCATTCCTGGGATCAAGGGGCAACTTTTTTACACAGAGTGGTGAGTATATGGAACAAGCTGCCAGAGGAGGTAAAATAACATTTGGACATGGACATGGATAGGACAGGTTTAGAGCGATATGAGCCAAACGCAGGCAGGTGGGACTAATGTAGATGGGACATGTTGGGCAAGCTGGGCCGAAGAGCCTGTTTCCATACTGTATGACTCTATGAGAACATTCAGTATATTGCAAATGGTGAGGGTCACAATGTTACATCTAATAAAAGTATTAACCACATCAATGCAACAGGCAATAAATTAGGACAATATGCCTCAAGTCAATAAATTCCAGCTAATTCAAGGCATCAATTTCTGTGCAATGGGCTCAGCCAAAGCCAATTGCTGCACAAGCGTAATGGACTATGATGGAGACCCAAGGAACTGAAGATGCTGGAGTTTTGAGCAAACCACAATGTGCTGGAGGAACTCAGCAGGTCAAGCAGCATCAGTGGAAGGAGTGGATTGTCCAGGGTACTGTCGATTCACCTCTACCCTATTGTGGACACTGGACTTTGTTGAAGGAACTGAAGACCTGCAATGCTGAGAACTATATTCCGCACTCTGTACTTTCTTTCCTCTTTGCTCTATCTATTGTACTTGAGTTTGACGAATGAATATGTATGGCATATCTGATCAGTTTGGGTAGCATGCAAAATCAAGCTTTTCTCTGCATCCCAGTACATGTAATAATAATAAACTTAAATCTAGGCATAGGCTACATTTCGGGTCAGGATATTTTTTCAAAGCAGTCAACTTTTTAATTCGGGGCCCTTCAAAAGGCTGAATTTTTACTATACAGGTTCAGTTTAGTTTAGAGAAACAAGTTTAGTGTGGAAACAAGCCCTTCAGCCCACCGAGTCAGCGCCGACCAACTACCACCCATATACAAGTTCTAATCTGCACATTAGGGCCAATTTACAGAAGTCAATTAACCTACAAACCTGCACGCCTTTGAAATGTGGGAGGAAACCGGAGCACCCAAAGGAAACCCACACGGTCACAGGGAGAACATGCAAACACCGCACACACAGCGCCTGTAGTTAGGATCGAACCCGAGTCTCTACAACACTGTGCCGCCCTTATGACCGAAAAGATAGCATCAAATAATAGCAATTTATAGAAACATGGGTTTTTTATTCATGAAGTACAATGTAATTATTCTTTTTTATTGTGAACAATGTTTCCTTTTAGTCTAAAAAGCAGAGTTCTTTGAGCAATGTGCTATCAAATCACAAAAATATCGTAACAGTTTAATTTTTCTCTTACCCTTTGTAGTAATTTTCCTCGATGTGCTTAATATTTCTCCAAAACTTACATAGCTTGATGTCTGGGGCTGTTTGAGACAAAAAAATAATACCATTGAACTTTAATTCAAATATCACTTCACTTCCAAACTCCCTTTCATTAAAGAACAAGACTAAATTGGAGTATTACAGTCCATGAATTATGTTTTAAAATCTATTTTGGCAGTAATAACGGTGAGATCCTGTCAGCAATTTGTTGTTTTACAACTCTAAAGTTGCATACTTTTTTCCGGAACAAAATTTAATAAGTTTCCAATTTTCAAATCTCAGCAAAAAATGCTGATATAGTTTACCTTGATAAATTAGAAATGGTAAAATTTCTGTAACCGTGTGTAGGGGTCAGGTTTGCTACTTGGGGTGATGGAATATAAAAAAACAAACAGATTTTTCTTACTGCCACATGCTTCTCCTTAATAATAAGCTTATTTTCTCCTGCATAAATCGAGACTGAATGAAATCTCATTAAATTAACTGACTGATGGAATAAATGCACAGTCTGTGCCTCGTCAGCCTATAGTAAAACAAGTAAAGGCCTCTGATTTGGTAGAGTTCACCTTATTTGCACATTACTTCTCTCAAAGATATGGAGATTATACTGGTTAAAACTACATTCTGAAGTCTGAACCATCATTTTTTTCATGAGTTCATAAGTTCATAAGTTCGAGGAGTAGAATTAGGCCATTCGGCCCTTCAAGTCTACTCCACCATTCAATCATGGCTGATCTATCTTTCCCTCTCAACACCATTCTCCTGCCTTCTCCCCATAACCCCCTGACCCCAAAATCACAAATCTTTCAATCTGTGTCAGGAAAATACCAATGACTTGGCCTCCACAGCCGTTGGTGGCAATGAATCCCACAGATTCACCTCCCTCTGACTAAAGATATTCCTCCTCACCTCCTTTCTAAAGGTACATTATTTTTTCTGAGGCTATGGCCTCTGGTCCTTGACACTCCCACTAATGGAACCATCCTCTCCACATCCACACTATCCAGGCCATTCACTATTTGATAAGTTTCAATGAGGTCCCCTCTCGTCCTAAATTCCAGCAAGGACAGGCCCAGTGCTGTCAAATGCTCATCATATGTTAACCCAATCATTCCTGGGATTTCAGATCTCAAGCTCCACATGGGGCTGTTTCAGGCATAATGCACCATACTAGATTGTGTTTCATTTTAATTAGCAGAGAAAAAAGTTAAGTTGCAATGAAAATCTAGATTACAGTACATAAATTAAAAAGCAGTGCAGTTTTATTAAAGACAAGAGGCTTTTCAGGAAAATAAGTCATACAATGTCATCAGTGATGTGAATGATGTGAGTATATATGTTGTGAAAGCATGAAAATTGTTTTGGAAGTTTGGCACATCACAGACCTGTTATTTTATACAAATTAGGTTACTAATTAGTAATTGATCATCCCGATGAGAGGACTGCTGGCAACGGCCCCGTTCAAAGGCCTCGACCACAGGTGAACAAAGGAGGAAGATGACTAAACTTTGTTGCCTTCCATCACAGTGAGGAATGTTGACTCCACCGTGGTGGATGTTTATGTTAAACTTTATTTTATGTGCTGTGTGTATTTTTGCTTTTTACTTGTATGGTAATTCAAATGTCATTGTACCTTAATTGGTACATGTGACAATTTAATTGAATCTTGAATCTTGAATCTAGCAAATGGCGGTCATTTTGTGATGTATTATATTGTACAGTCAGTTTGGACTTTAGACTTTAGACATATAACATTGAAACACGGGCCCACCGAGTCCGCACCAACCAGCGATCACCCCGTACACTAACACTATCCCATACACTACGGACAATTTTTTTTTTTTTTACCAAAGTCAATTAACCTACAAACCTGCACTTCTTTGGAATGTGGGAGAAAGCCGGAGAACCTGGAGAAAACCCATGTGGTCACAAGGACAACGTACAAACTCCGTACAGACGGCACATGCACGGAAAGGAACAGCAGATAATGGTTTAACTGAAGATAGATACAAAGTGCTGGAGTAACTCAACCAGTCAGGCAGCATCTCTGGAGAAAAAGAATGGGTGACATTTCGTGTTGGGACCCAATGGACATCAAACTGGAACAGTTCATTAGGGGTGTAGAAAGGAACTGCAGATGCTGGTTTAAGATGGACACAAAAAGCTGGAGTACCTCGGTAATTCAGACTGAGAAAGGGTCTCGACCCGAAATGTCATCCATTCCTACTCTCCAGAGATGCTGCCTGCCCCACAGAGTTACTCCAGCTTTTTGTGTCTATCTTGAGTTCATTAGGGGGCTGGTTCTGTAAGTAGCACCGGTTAAAGTTACAGTCTGAAGAAGGGTCTCGACCTTGTTTTGGATCTTGTGCAGGGTGACTTACGAGAGGGTGTGGAAAAACGGAGAGATTTTTTAGTCCAATTTAATCTGTTATTATCACGTGTACCAAGGTACAATGAAAATCTTTTTGTTGCGTTCTATCCAGTCAAGGAATAAAACTCAAGACTTACAATCGAGCCGTCCACTGTGTTCTGATACTGGATAAAGGGGATAATGTTTAGTGCAAGATAAAGTCCAGTACAATCCAATTACAGACAGTCTGGGGGTCTCCAATGAGCTAGATGGTAGCTCAGGACCACTCTCTAATAGTAAGATTAAACGAGAACTTACCAGTTTGAAGTTTGATCTGTATTTTATGAGGAGTTACGATGAGGGATTACGTGGAGAACCCGTCCAGCACGCATGCGCGACATACTTCAAAGCAGCGGTGCGGAATCACAGACACAACACAATAATTGAATAAACATAGTAAAGACAAGGAGAACTAAGTTACCAGTTGATCTCTATAATTGAGGGTGGGAGCGGAGGGCACGTAATCCCTCATCGTAACTCCTCATAAAATACAGATCAAACTTCAAACTCATTGTTCTCGTTTAATCTTACTATTTTACCTCGGAGTCATGTGAGTGACTACGTGAAGATTTTAAAGCTCTGTGATTTCAAACTGTGTAACAGTTCATACTTCACTCGCTGCCGAAGTCATTCGAGGGAGGAAGTATGTTATCGTAATCATCCATGAATCTGTTTGTAAAACAATAATGGTGTTAACATTAACAAGACCAAAATGCTCCCCCGGGCTTAAATTATATATTTTTTGCAGATTCTAATACTTTTTCTGCAAACGATACAGGTTCTGCCAGCGGCTTGTTATAAAAGTTTTAAACGTATACTCCCTAGACCACCCCGCTGTAGCCAGGATGTGGTCCATAGGCACGTCCATCCTCTTAGTCACCGATGTGGATGCTGCCCTGGTGGAGTAAGATTTATACACGTTAGTATTTACTCCAGCAACTCCCAGTACCTGCTTGAGCCACTTGAGATAGTTTGGCTCGTCACCCGACCATGAGGTTTCTTGTGGCTGACCCATAAGGCTTTTTCTCTCCCTCGAGGATTTCTTATTGTGTCGATGTAGTTCAATAAGTGGGTCATGACACATAACCGTGGTTCAGGTGGGTATGCCCGGAATTCCATGACTAGACCTGATGTTCCTGGTCTGCTCTGTTTGACCAGCCCCCAAATGGTAAATGTAACACGGTCTAGTGTTATAACCATATTGTCCAATCATAGTAGATGGAGGAACTGGACTCTTTGTGCTGAGACAAGGCCATCAGCATGACCGTCTTCAGGGTGGGCTGTTCCAGGGTGAGGGACCTGGCTGGTGACCATCCCCTAAGGTACGTCAGGTCCACACTGACATCCCAGATTTGGGTGTACCTAGGTCTGGGGGATTAGAGTTGAATATGCCTCTCCTGAATTTGATCACCAGGGGGTGGTACCCTATGGCCTGTTGTCCTGGTGCCTGAGTTAAGTAGGCTGAGAGAGCACTTCTGGCTGTGTTGATGGCGCAGTAGCTGAGTCCTTCATTGTGGTGAAGACCTGCCAGGAACTCCAGTACAGGTTTTGTTGTAGTTGAATATGTAGTTCCTGTATTTGAATAGTATCTTCCCATTTCTTGATGTTCACCAAGTATGTTCCCTAATGGATATGCGATGGGATGCTATCATCGTGTTGATAGTGCTATTTGACAATCCAGGCCCAGCAGTGGTCTTCCCAATTCTGAAACCCAGACCCAGTAAATGGTCTTTTCATATCTGCAACCCAGTTGTTTAATTTATCGTGGCATGGGTGGATTATGCCTGAAACTGGGTGAGTTGATAAGTCTGGGCTATTGGGAAATCATTAGGGTTTTGATGACCATGTCGAGGACCACTGGGAACCATGACTGTGGGTTTGTGTAGTACCCGACTGATGAGGCCGTAGTACCTGACTGATGAGGTAGAAAAAAGGGGAGAACATAAAGATTAAATTCCCCCCCCCCCCCCTAGTTCAGCGGGAATGTATTCATTGCCACTGTCTCAAAATTTGGTTTCATGCGACATACATCGGTACGTGGTGATTCAATTGAAATACAGGGAAATCGATATCTGGTGTTCCATATTGCTTTGTAATTTCAGCAAAAACTTTGGTTTAATATATCTGTTTACAGTATTTAGCTCACCTGGTAGGTAAGTTTGCTGATGGTCGAATATGTTTGACGACATACGGTTACCAATTGTTAAATAAATTGTCACATGATATCGATTTTATTCTGCCCAAGTGGTTGGTATATGCCACCACTGTGATGTTGTTAATTTATAAACGAACATGCAAAATGGTGCACTATTGAATAATATGCTTTTACAAATAGAACGTACTCAATATTTCCAACTAGGTTTTATGCCCAGTGTCTATAGTGATGACGACTCCAGATTAGTCCATTTGCCACCATGTTCTGGGTATGGGTATTTAGTTTAAACATTAGCACCTTAGCTCTAATGGAAAGGTTCAAGTTAAGTAGCTGGTAATGCTGCTACTAACTCCCAATTACTCTAGCTACTAGTTGAATGGTTGGTTGATTGTTACCATTAATTGTTACAGGTTGTGTCATATATTGACATTTATTGCCATAGAGGGAGTGCAGAGAAGGTTCACCAGACTGATTCCTGGGATGTCAGGACTGTCTTATGAAGAAAGACTAGATAGACTTGGTTTATACTCTCTAGAATTTACGAGATTGAGAGGGGATCTTATAGAAACTTACAAAATTCTTAAGGGGTTGGACAGGCTAGATGCAGGAAGATTGTTCCCAATGTTGGGGGAGTCCAGGACAAGGGGTCACAGCTTAGGGGGAACTCCTTTAAAACCGAGATGAGAAGAACTTTTTTCACACAGAAAGTGGTGAATCTCTGGAATTCTCTGCCACAGAGGGTTTGACCAGTTCATTGATATTTACCAGAGTTAGAGTTGTGGCTAATCAGGGGGTATGGGATGGTGTACAGGATACTGAGTTGGAGATCTGATCATATTGAATGGCGGTGCAGGCTCGAAGGGCCGAATGGCCCACTCCTGCACCTAAATATGTTTCTATGTTTCTAGTTTTTCTCCTTATGGCAATGTTATAGATTAGTGGGTAGAGTTACTTGAATACCAGATAGTCAATAGTTGTGGATGGTGTCAACGTAGATCTATCTGGATAGTATGACAGAGGCCAGGCTAAATAAGTTTTAGTAGCTAATGCTGCTGATTAGCTATTTCCATGGATTGTCTGTCGTTAATATCATAGGGACATGTCATGACGATATGTTCCTTAACAGTGTCAGGGCTGGTTTAAATATCTGGAAACAGATTTGGCTCGTATTAGTCATTGTCAATAATTTATACTGCCATAGTTACCCCAGCCAGGTAAATTGTGGCATCTCCGAAATCTTTATGAATGGGTACTGAATAGTATGCATCTTTTAAGTTGATGTCTACCATAAAGTATCCTAGGAAATCCATGGTTAGCAGTTACAAGTTTCCATAAGTGTGTAACCTGGTGAAAATACTCAAGTGGTTAAGTCAATGATGGTGCGACATTCACCATCTTTGGGTTTTTTTTGGTACCAAAGGTTCATATTAGGCTTCTTTATGACCCCTAGTATATCTTCTCCAGTTAGCTAGTCCCTCATGTTCTTTTTTAGTGGGAGGGTAGACCCCTTTGGGGTGCATGCTGAACTGGTGGTAGGTTTCTTAATTCAATTTTTATCCTTGAATACTTTTGGTATATAACTATCAAGTGTGATAGTTCTTCATGTTCCCAACCCAGGTGTGATTTCCTCCCTCCCCCTGTTAGTACAAACCCTTCACCTTTTATGTGATGGTAGGAACCATACTTATCTGTCTTCACTGTTGTTTAGTGGTGTGTTCATTTCTTCGGTTTTCTGGTTCCTTGTCTGTAGGGATGGTGTTGTTGGGGGGTGGCACATTTTCCATGGGGCCCGCCCTGGACCCTGACCTGAAAGGGCTTACAGGGGTTGGCATGCAGGCCCTGAGCTTTCACCAGTACCATTAAGTAGACGCCTACTGGTGGACGCGTAGAGGTACTGCTGTCTCGTTTTGTGTGCTCCTCATTCCAGGCCCTGCCCTCTTGATACCGAATATTTTGGATAATTCATCCGGTTTCTTAGGCTTGGTTTGGTAACTTAGCCAGATAGCAGGATCTGTGGTTGTGAGGTCGGTGTTCTCACAGTCCTGTGAATTTTTTAGGTTGAGGGCAGGTTTTATAACTTCCTTCGAGAAGTTGCGGAGCATACTGTGAACAGTAGGGTCAGGTGTTTTGCCATACTACCCTGCCCGTCTGGATGAGTATGTGAAAAATTATACCCGACGTCAGGGATATCAAATGCAATTTAAGATATTTAGGTTTTTTAAATGCTATGCTGAATGTACCCCCCAATAATGGTGGGCTCTTTGAGTAAATGCAATTTTGGGGAGGTGTGATGAAATCCAACGCCTCATGACTACCTGTCCTGGAAAGGTTTTTTGAAAAGAACAGGTAGTAAGCTGGCCATCAGTTGAGACTGAAAAGCCATCTCGCTAGTGGTGGAGCCACATAGCGGCCACACCCAGCAGCTCTTCCTGATCCTGTACCTCAAGCATACTCCCGATGTTGTTCAGCCAGTGACCCCTCTTCTTGACCAGCCCAGCCCTGGTCGCCATCGATCCCTCGATAAGGGAGATGGCCAGTGCTGTTAGTGCACTAGAGCGGGAGTGTTATGCTCCCTTGGCGAGCTTGCCCCTGCTCCCGAGGCAAGTCTCGCTGGAGTTTTTGGCTCCATGACCTTACTCTAGGCTTGGAGCACAGACACTTACTTGCTCTCGGGTGGTAGTTTGATGTGCCGATTCCATCTTCCGTGTCTGTCTCCAGCCCGAGGTTTGGTTCTGACTTTGCTGCTAGAGGCTGCCTGCTGTTTTCGGGTGGCATTTCTGCGGTTCTCGGGCGGCGAGTCTCCTTGTCGGGAGTATGCAGGGGTTACCGATCGGTTTTTGAGTTTCCCTCCAGTCCGCTGCTATTGGTCAGACAGCTGTTAGTGGACTGGGCATCGGCTCAATACCCTGACTGTGGACCGCAGCGTATGCAGTCCTGGTGCCGCCTCTCCCCCCTCCACTGACGGAACGCTCCTTCCCTGGAGTCGAACGGGGGCCGCTTCCCTCTGTTCTGCTTTGCTCACTCCAGTTCCCCTGGAGCAACAAAGAGGAGCAAAGTAGTAAATTCGAACCTGTGGGTAAGTACTTACCTAACGGTCCGTTCCTTCAGGCTGGTAGCGGGGGCGCCCGTACTCCCGTTCGTCGCTGTTACACTGCGTGAACGCTCATGTCGCGCATGCGTGTTGGACGGGTTCTTCACGTAGTCACTCACGTGACTCCGAAGTAAAATTGGTGATAGAATGGTACAGTTGCTGGATAATGGCAGGGTAGAAACTCACCCTGAATCTGGAGGTGTGTGTTTTCACACTCCTGATGGAAGAGGGGAGAAGAGGGTGACTGGGTGAGAATGGTTTTTGATTATGCTGGTGGCCTTGACGAGGCAGCGTGGAGTGTAGATGGATATCACACTCAGTTGAATGCTGCTTTGATAAGACTTTAAACTTTAGAGGAAAAGGTCGTTTGGCCCTCTGACTGTACCAACCAGCGCTTCCCTTACACTAGCACTACCCTGCATACCAGGAACAATTTACAATTTGTAGAAGCCAATTAACCTACAAACCTACACGACCTTGGAGTGTGGGAGGAAACCGGAGCACCCGGGGAAAACCCACGCGGTCACAGGGAGAACGTACAAACTCCGTACATGCAGCACCCGTAGTCGGGATCAAACCCGGGTCTCTGGCGCTGTGAGGCAGCAACTCTACCGCTGCACCACCATGCCGGTCCTCGTAAATCTTCGCTCCACTCTTTCCAGGTTTTAGCCGTTTCACCCGGTGCTGAAGGCGAGGTCACGGGGAATGAGTCAAAGAGGTTGAAAATCTCCTGAAGACTGACAAAAAAGGGCTGGAGTAACTCGACGGGTCAGGCAGCATCTCCAGAGAAAAAGGATGGGTGACATTTCATGTTGGGACCCCTTCCACGCCCCCGCATGAAAAGCTCCTGTTGTTCAGCTTTGAAAAGAAAAAAATATATATATTACTGTAGCAAAAAGGAGGTTGGCCGATTTGAAAACAGAAAAATGAAGGACCTCTCTCCTTTTGGGTGTAATTGGGATGATGTACCCAGCAGGACGGCGTTCCCACTGTGTGCTTTAGATCCATGGATCAGCAGGGGAGGGAAGAAGCATAAGACAGAGGCTTTATTTGCTGTCGCCAGGGGCCCTTATTGCTTGAGTTCGCTTGCCAGCTAGCAGCGACTATTTTTTGGGGTTATTTTCGCCTAATGACAGAGCAGGAACGGAGGTACTTCTGCTCGACGAGTACACCCAATAAATCTGAACATTGCCCGTTGCGGAAAAAAAAAGTATTTTAATATAAAATATCATGGAACTGTGGTCTTGGCTCGCTATGCATAATTCTAATGAGATGTACTAAGCCATATCATCAACTATTCAGCACATACGTCAAAACATTTGCTAAATAACCAGAACAAGCACCAGGGAAACTCTGATCACCGCAGGAAGCTCCAAAATAGATTTGGATCATTTTTGTTTTTTTCTGTTGATTTGTTTTATCAGTTTGTGGGAAATCAACCTTCATTGTGTATTTGTTGTTAAAAGAGAAACGCTGCAGGTAGTATGTTATATGCACTCTGGTTTTTGAGTACTTGTTCCCATCTGATATTGTTATCCATGTCATTGTTTGCAGATTTCAACTAGATCTTACAGTCGACAAGATGACTGCAGGAATGATTAAGTTCACATTAGATACAGAAGGCACCAATCTTTTGAAGACCATGTGATAAATTGCCAATAGATATTTTCAATCTCATATACTGCAAGACGTTTACTTAAATCTTTACAAACAAATCAATATTCGGAATACATTGCAGTCTGTCATGTTCATAGGTTCTAGGAGCAGAATTAGGCCATTCGGCCCATCAAGTCTATTCCGCCATTCAATTATGGCTGATGTATCTTTCCCTCTCAACCGCATTCTTCTGTCTTCTCTCCATAACCCCTGCCACCCTTACTAATCAAGAATCTATCAATGCCCACCTTAAAAATGCCCATTGACTTGGCCTCCACAGCTGTCTGTGGCAATGAATTCCACAGATTCACCACCCTCTGACTAAAGAAATTCCTCCTCATCTCCCTCTAAAGGTAAATTATTTTATTCAGAGGCTGTGGTCTCTGGTCCTGTGGCCTCTGGTCATAATCTCTCCTACTAGTCTCTCCCACTAGTCTCTCCCATTAGATTCTCCCACTAGACTCTCCCATTTCCATCATCAATATGTTTGTCAAATCTGTGCTGGTTGGATTGCTGTTGAGTTTGCTAAGGCCAGGAGCCAGCTCTTGGACACCTCCTCATACCCCTGACCATGACCCCTGGTCAAATACTAGGCCATCATCACTCATCATCTCTAGCTATTCCCCTCCACAGCCTCCAACCTTATTGTTCCCCAACCCCGTACTGTGACATTCCCAAAATCCACAAACAGGACTGCCTAGATTCTGAAGAGGGGTCCAAACCTGAAACATCACTATTCATACTCCTCAGATGTGCTGCCTGACTTGCAGAGTTACTCCAGCACTTTATATCTTTTTTTTGGCAAACCAGTATCTGCAGTTCCTTGTTTCTACATTCTGCAGATGAGTTTAACTTGGCATCGTGTTTGGCATGGACATTGTGGGCCGAAGGGCCTGTCCCTCTGCTGTACCGTTCCACGTTCTGTGTTCAATGTTCTTAATATTTTTTACTTTTCACAAACAGTCATCCTGAGGTCACTTCAAGTTCTTCCTCTCCTTTGTTCTGAGTCTCGATCAACACATTTATTAATGGTGTTGACTCTGTAGTGAAATGTCAACATTTACCCAAGTAACCATGAACATCTTTGGGATTTCTGTGCCAATACGCAAGTCCCAAACCCATGATCAACAGTTTGCAGTAACTTATCAGATGCCAATCTAATACTGGATGTGCAATGCAGCGAAATGAGAGAGATGCTGAGATTTCCAATCACTTTAGTTTAGCTTAGTTTAGTTTTGTTTAGAGATACATCGTGGAAACAAGCCCTTCGGCTCACCGAGTCTGCGCCAACCAACACTCACCCTGTGCACTACTTCTATCCTACACACCGGGGAAATAGGCCAGCATGGTGGCGCAACGGTGGAGTTGCTGCCTTACATCGCCAGCGACCCGGGTTTGATCCTGATTACGGGTGCTGTCTGTACAGAATTTGTATGGTCTCCCTGTGACCGTGTGGGTTTTCTCTGGGTGCTCCTGTTTCCTCCCACATGCCAAAGATGCACAGGCGTGTAGGTTTATTGGCTTTGGTAAAATTTGTAAAATGTCCCTTGCATGTTGGACAGTGCTTATGTACGGGATCAGTGATTGGCACGGACTCGGCGGGCTGAAGTGCTTGTTTTCACATTGTATCTCTAAAGTCTAAAGTCTACAAGCAATTGGAACTATTTTTAATTCATAGTTTTTAAACTTTTGAGTGTTTTCACGTCGTCTTGTAGATTACAAGTATGAAATGTTCTCGCTGTTTCAGAATGATTCACTATTTTTTAATGCCTCGAGTTCAGAGACTCAGAGTATTTGATGGCTTTGACAGTTCATGCTATTTCAGGTCCATAGCATTGCTGATTGTCAAGGTGTATTATCATCTTGTGTGTGGGGAGATCTGCTTCCATCTCCCCTCTATGACCCTTTCTCTATTCCCATTGATTACAGTCTCCGCAACCCTTTGTATTGTCAGTCATCTAAATATGCTGTTCCATGCAATGGAATATTCTGAGCAACTTTAGAAAATGGTTTACCACACCACACAATCCATCCATCCCTTTGATTGATCGGTTGGTTGAAAGATCGATCACCCATTCACACACTAGTTCTATGTCAATCCACTTTCTCAACCACTCCCTACACATTTGGGGCTCTATACTAAGGTCAATTTTTCTACACTTTACTTTTGGCCTTTAGACTTTAGAGATACAGCACAGAAACAGGCCCTTGGGCTCACCAGCTCCGCACAGACCTACGATCCCCGTAGATTAGCACTATCCTACACACTGGGACAATTTACAATTTACTGAAGCCAATTAACAAACAAACCTGAACATCTTTGGAGTGTGGTAGGAAACCGGAACATCCACAGAAAACCCACGAGGTCACATGGAGAACTTGCAAACTCCGTCCAGACAGCACCTGTAATCAGGATTGAACTTGGTTCTGTGGCAATGTAAGGCAGCAACTCTATCGCTGCACCACTGTGTGCTGTCCCTAATTTAGACTTGGGGAAATTTACAGTGGCCAATTTTCCTACAGTCTTTGCTTTTAAACTTTGGACTCTAGAGATATATCTCGGCCCCACCGAGTTTGAACCAACCTGCGATCACCCCGTACACTAGCACTATCCTACACACTAGGGACAATTTACAGAGGCCTACAAACCTAGACATCTTCGGAGCGCGGGGAGGAAACCGGAGCATTTGGAGAAAACCCATGCGGTTCACAAGGAGAACGTACAAACTCCATACAGACAGCACCAAAAGTCAGGATCGAGCCTGGGTCTCTGGCGCTGTTAGGCAGCAACTCTACCGCTGCACCACCGTGCTGCCCTTAATGTGCGTTTTTGCGATGTGGGAGGAAACCGGAGTACCCGGTGGAAACCCACGTGGTCACAGGGAGAATGTGCAAACTCCACACACAGACAGCGATGGAGGTCAGTATTGAACCAGGGTCTCTGGCGCTGTGAGGCAGCGGCTTTACCAGCTGCTCCACTGTGCCGCAAATTGTTATGACTACCTGTCAGCATCTGGTCCTCAGTAATCACAACTCCTTGATCTCACAATGCTCTATCACAGCTTCCAGTCTTGTATCAGGTCATCTGATGCCAGGTGAGCCATTGACAACAGGGGACTTGCACTCCACATATGACTCATAACTGCTGTCAAAACCCTGAATGCCAAACCCTAGAAAGAACTATAATTTAAATGTTTGACATTCTTAGATACCTTACCACACACTTTTTTTCATATTAGAATCTATCTCAAATTATTTATGTAATTGGTGCAAGGCTGTCCAAAAGTATTTGTTAATCACCAATGGAGATTCATCTTATTAGCAAAGTTGTTAATTTTCCATCAGACCCCCTATTCCACATTATTTCAGAAATATTTTGAACTACAGAGAATTCAGACCAGATTTCAGTGAATCTTCATTAGTTACATTCTCTCCAGGCAGAATATGTGACCTTCTGCCTTCTTTTCCTGAATTAATTCTCAATCTATCCAGACAATTTGTCATCTATTCCAATGAGCCTTAGCCTTTTTTCCCCTCGTTTGAGATAAATGACTTCAACTGTTGGCCAGAATATTCTGCTCCGTTGATCACCAGCGATGAACAAGAGCTCAATTCTGGGAAAGTCCCAGGAACGTGATCGTGATGTAGTTGAGGCAGGAACTGAACAGCATTTAACAGAAACTTGGGCAAGTACAGGGATGGGATAGGTTTAGAGCCATCGAGGCCAAAGGCGGGCCTAGATGGGGCATTTTGGTGGGCACGAAGGGCCGGTATCCATGCTGTATGATTGATTCTATAACCGTACCATATTTGTCCAGAAAGATATCATAATATTGTGGGTTGGTCTTGGCATCATGTTCGGCACAGACAAAGTGGGCTGAAGGGTCACTGTTCATAGAACAGTACAGTTCTATGTTCTCTGTTCCATAATGTTGATGGCATCATCTTAATGACATTGGTTCTTATCAAAGAAGGGGAAGATTATCATTGGCTCCACTAGGTGGAAAATTAGTCAGCTGTGGGATTTTAGAGACCTATATGGAATCACGAACAGCAATGCATGACTTTGTCCCTGCTTCCCACGTGTTTTGCTTCTTTCTCAGTCATTTTACTTTACTTTAACACTTTACTTTAATGCTTTAATTTAGATATACTTCGCTTAACCAGGCCCTTCGACCCACTGAGACCACACAGACCAATGATCACCCGCACACCAACACTATCCTACATACTAGTCAAGAGTCCAGAGTGTTTTATTGTTATATGTCCCAGATAGAACATATGTAAACATAGTACACTGTAAACAATATGATAGCAAGAGAAAAAAAAGTTAACTGTGTGTATATATACACACACTCACAAGTTCACACACACACACACACACACACACACACACACACACACACACACACACACACACACACACACACACACACACACACACACA
The DNA here is from genome assembly GCF_028641065.1 of Leucoraja erinaceus. NCBI lineage: Eukaryota > Metazoa > Chordata > Chondrichthyes > Rajiformes > Rajidae > Leucoraja > Leucoraja erinaceus. The sequence goes on along the minus strand of NC_073383.1, from coordinate 28,692,390 downwards.
CACACACACACACACACACACACACACACACACACACACACACACACACATATACACATATGTGTGTATATATATATATATATTACAGGATTAAGTGGGACCTGTTGGGTCCCAGCTTGACACGGAAGGGCCGATCCCCCAATGCAATATTCCACCTCTCCACTAATTCCAATATTGGTGGGCAGCGGGGGGGGGGGGGGGGGGCTTTCTGGGGGGGGGGGGGGGGCCGGGGACTTTTCTGGAGCGCTAGTATGGTGGGCCGAATGTTGTGGGCCGAAGGGACTGGTTTCCAGAGGGCTAGAATGAACATTGTGGGCCGAATGGATTCTTGGGCTGGCAGCTCAGTCACTCAGGTCTGGTGGGCTGGCAGTTCACTCATGTCTATTCTTTGAAATTACATTTCAAGCAGAGTGCAAGCCACCAAATTCAATTCAATTTCATAGCATGTCAAGCAGAGTGCAGGCCACCAAATTCAATTTCATAGCATTTCAAAGCAGAGTGCAGGCCTCCAAATTCAGTTTCATAGGAGGATCCAATTGCAGAAGGATGCGCAGAGACCCAGTTCCATGAGCTTTGTAACCAGCTTTTTTCTTTATCAAAAATATTTATTCAAATATTAAAATAATATATACAGTACAGTAAAAAACCAAACAGAACCCACCACCATAATACACGACAAACGATAAACGATTATACAACTATCTTACACTTCTTGTCAAGGATGCATTCAACCCCCCGTGGTGCCCAGCAGTCCCGGAAACCTCCCAGGGTGCCTGTGGACAGCGTGTGGTCCCTCTCTAACACCACCCGGGCGTAACCCCGGAAAAGGGGCAGGCAGCCCTCTTCCGCCTGGTGCATTGGCTTGTGAATGGCCAGCTTGGCCAGGCCCAGGAGCAACCAAACCAGGACATCCTTGGCCCTACCCTTTCCCCTACGCACAGGATTGGTAACCAGCTGGGAGGGAATGAGGGTATTGAACGGCAAGCTGTAGTCTATAACAACAGCCTGAAGTAAGTGCTTTTATTGTCAAAGTGGTTGAGTGCGGAGTGGAGAGCCAGCGAGATTGTATCCTCTGTTGACCTGTTGTGATGGTAGGCAAACTCTAGTGGGTCGAGGTTCTTGTTGAGGTCGGAGTTGATATGCACCATAACCAACCTCTCAAAGCACTTCATCACCATGGACGTTAGTACCATTGGTTGATTGTCGTTGAGGCACGTCACCTTACTCTTCTTGGGCACCGGTATTATTGAGACCCTCTTAAAGCTGGTGGGAACCTGAGACCTCAGTAATGAGAGGTTGAAAATGTCCGCGAAAACTACAGCCAATTGGTCTGCACAGGTTTTGAGAACTCGACCGGGTATACCATCAGGTCCAGGTGCTTTCTGAGAGATCACCCCCCCTGAAGGATCTTCTGACGTCGGCCTCTGTGACTGTGACTGTAATACCATCAAGGCAGGCATATGGAAGGCACATCAGAGTTCGCTCTATCAAAGCGTGCTCATAACACATTCAGCTCCTCAGGGACAATTTACAATTTACAATTTTACATAGCCAATTAACCTACAAACCTGCACATCGTTGGAGTGTGGGAGGAAACCTGAGCACCCGGGGAAGACCCACGTGGTCAAAGGGAGAAGGTAAAACTCCATACTGACCGGATTGAACGGGGGTCAGGTCCGCTCTCTAGTTGGTTGTAGGATGGTTCATTTGCCTGATAACAGCTGGTGAAGAAACTGTCCCTGAATCTGGAGATGTGCGTTTTCGCAGTTCTGTACCTCTTGCCTGATGGGAGAGGTGAGAAGAGGGAGTGACAGGGGTAAGGCAGCTCCTTGATTATGCTGGTGGCCTTGCCGAGGCAGCATGAAGTGTCAATGGGAGTGAGGTTATTTTGTGTGATGGTCTGGGCTGCGTCCACAACTCTCTGCAATTTCTTGCGGTCTTGGATGGAGCTGTTCCCAAAGCATACTATGATGCATCCCGATAAAATGCTTTCTACAGGACAGAAAGGTCAGATGCAAGATGGCAGTGATGCTCCAATGATACAAAGACCTGCAGATGCTGGTTTACACATAAAGGCACAAAAGGCACATAAAAGAGCACTAAAAGTGGATAATTTGGTGGAAGTTCCATGTCCCAATCTGTAAGCTATTCTCATTCCTACGTATTTCTTTCGGCAGAAGTTACCAAGTTTTTTGCCAATCACTTTTAATGTTACCACAAATTCCGTCATGGAAGATATTGTGTTATATATTATTCTACTTGATCAGTGATTGAGAGTACCTGTAACATTTTAAAGACATATTCTGAGTACTTCAATAGTCTTTTAATGCAGTATAACTCTGTCAAATATGTGATATATTCTTGGGAAGTTTTATACCATATAATGTAACAATACTTCAAGGTAGTGACCTGGAACCAAGGCAAAAGTCCTGAAGCAATCCTTTAATGGTCTGCAGTGAAAAAGGGGACCCTGGTGTGCCTTTATATCACAATAAAAAAAAACCCTCAGAGGAGCTGAGACAAGTGATCCAACTTATGTGAAGAAGATTCCCCTAACTGGAAGTGCTTTTTTGAGCCTGTTATACCTTTACATACTGTACCATTCAACGGCTTCTCCTGAATCTTTCATTTGGTTAAGGAATATGCAAGATGTAGTATCATAGATACGTGAATTATGAAGATAAATTACAAAAATACATTTTGTGCAATCAAAAATAGATGAATAAATCTAGGAATTTTGTGGCGGCACGGTGGTGCGGTGGTAGAGTTGCGGCCGTACAGTGCCAGAAACCCGGGGTTGATCGTGACTTCGAGTGCTGTGTGCGAAGAGTTTGTATGTTAGCCCCGTGACCACGTGGGTTTTCTCCGGGTGCTCCGGTTTCCTCCCACACTCAAAGACGTACAGGTTTGCAGGTTAATTGGCTTCGATAAGATTTTTAAATTGTCCATAGTGTTAACGAATGGGGTGATCGCGGACTTGGTGTGCTGAAGGACCTGCAGACCACGCTCTAAGTCTAAACTAAGGAATACGTTCATAGGTTCTAGCAGCGGAATTGGGCCAATTGGCCCATCAAGTCTACTCCGCCAATCGATCATGGTTGACCTATTTTCCCCTCTCAATCCCCTTCTCCTGCCTTCTCCCCGTAACCCCTGATACTCTCACTAATCAAGCATTAATAAATAAAGCATTGAAATAAAACTAGAATTGGTTTAGGTTTATTACTGTCAAATGTAGCGGCACAGTGAAAAGGATTATTTTGCATGTTATCCAACCAGATCAGATACACTATACATAAATACAATACCTAAACACTGGATATTATGGATAGGAAAGTTTTAGAGGGATATGGGCCAAACGCAGGCAGGCAGGCAGGCAGGACTAGTATAGATGGGGCATCTTGGTCTGCATGGGTAAGTTTGTCCGAAGGGCCTGTTTCCATGCTGTATGACTCTATGACTATCAAAAAAATGTTTGTTGTACCTCGGTACATGTCAATAATAAACCTAAATGGAGAAGCACATTTGTAGGTTAATTGGGCATCTGTAAATTGTCCCTAGTGTGTAGGGAGTGGATGAGAAAGCGGGATATCATAGAACCAGTGTGAATGGGTGATCGATGGTTGACGTGGACTCGCTGGGCTGAAGGGCCTGTTTCCATGCTGTATGTCTAAACTAAAAGGTCACAAATTAGCTCTTCATCCCCCCAGGCTTGTTAATTAGAGTCAGCCCCATCCACAGCTGAGAAGTAATATCAATGATAATAAAGAACATGTCGGTGGAAAAGAGTCAAAATATTATCAATCTCTAAAATGTACACAGCTTATTAAATGTGCATTAGTTTTAAACGTCCCTCCGAGGGTGTCAGGGCTTATGGGGTTGAGAGGGAAAGATAGATCAGCCATGATTGAATGGTCGAATAGATGATGGTGGCCTAATTCTGCTCCTATAACTTATGAAGTTGATATTTGGGCACTGAATCGTTACACCATAGACATCAGGTGGGAATGGCACCTCAGTCATTGGGATTCTATACATGGAACACAGAACTTTACAGCACAAGAACAGGCACTTCGGCCCACAATGTCTGTGTCAAAACTTTAGTTTAGTTTAGTTTATTGACATGTGTACTGAGGTACAGTGAAAAGCTTTTGTTGCGTGCTAACCAGTCAGTGGAAATACAATACAAGATTATAATTGAGCCCGCCACAGTGTACAGATACATGATAAAGGAAATATCGTGAATGACGTTTTATGCAAGATAAAGTCCAGTAAAGTCCAATCAAAGATAATCTGAGGGTCTTCATTGAGGTAGATGGTAGGTCAGGACTGCTCTCTATTTAGAGATAGGATGGTTCAGTTGCAAGAGAACAGCTGGGAAGAAATTGTCCCTGAATCTGGAGGTGTGTGTTTTCACATTTCTATACCTTTTGCCTGATGCCAAAATCAACTCTTCTCTGCCTGCACAAAATCCATATTCCTCAGTACCCTGCATATCCATGTGCCTATCCAAAAGTCTCTTAAATACCACTGGCTGGTAATTTCTGAGGAAAATAATGTAACAATTACCCACGTTTCAGCCTTTCCCTGCACGGACTAAAGACCCATCTCCGTGGATGTCTTGTTTATCCACAATACCTTATCTGTTGGGCTACATCGATACCAATCAGTAGATTGCTCACAACTACAGTGGCACCACGGTGATTGAGAATTGTAATTAATATCCTGGTGTGAGTGTGTCGAGCTAGCTCAGAACTGAATAGCAATCTTAAAAGAACAAACATAATAAGTTCTGCTTCTCTCAATGTGCAATGTTGCAGTTATGAAATCAAATGAACTGGCGGCAGCTCTAATAAATTAAACCCGGGAGAGAGACAGAGCTAAGAGGACCAGAATGTAAAAACAGGGATGGAATGCTGAGGGTTTCTAAGGCGCAGGTCAGACCGCATTTGGAGCATTGTGAACAGTTTTGATCCCTATATCTGAGGCAGGATGTGCTGGCATTGGAGAGAGTCCAGAGGAAGTTTAGCAGAATGATCCCAGGAATTATTTGGTTTGCATACGATGAGCTTTTGACGGCACTGGGCCTATACTCGCTGGAGTTTAGAAAGATGAGGGGGGACCTCATTGAAACTTACTGAATAGTGAAAGGACTGGATAGTGGTTGTGGAGAGGATGTTTTCACTAGTGGGAGAGTCTAGGACCAGGGGGCACAGCCTCAGGATAAAAGGATGTACCTTTAGAAAGGAGATGAGGAGGAATTTATTTTGTCAGCAGGTAGTGAATCTGTGGAACTCATTGCCACAGATGGCTGTGGAGGCCAAGTCAATGGATATTTTTTAAGGCAGAGATGAACAGATTCTTGATTAGTAAGGATGTCAGGGGTTATGGGGAGAAGGCAGGAGAATGGGGTTGAGAGGGAATGATAGATCAGCCATGATTGAATGGCGGTGTAGACTTGATGGGCTGAATGACCTAATTCTGCTCCTAGAACTTACAAATGTATGAAAACCCACGCGGTCCCAGGGAGAAAGTACAAACTACGTACAAACAGCATCCGCAATCAGGATCGAACCCGAGTCTCTGGCAATGTGAGGCAGCAACTCTACCACTGTGCCACTGTGCCGCCCTTCTTAAAGAATATTTGTGCTGTGTTGTGACTCCGCAAAGTGCCAGGTCAGTCCTGGTCTCAACAAAGACACATTAGTGATTACGTTTGATGATTTGGAAAAAACTTCACCAAAGCAAACCCACTTTATCTCCCCTTCCCATCCCCCGCTGGCCTTTCTGTCCTGGATCTCCTCCACTGTCAGATTGAGGCCACACGCCAATTGGAGGAACACACCTCATTTTTTGCTTGGGCAGCTACAACCCAACAGTATGATCGTTGGTTTCTCTGATTTTAAGTAACCCTTGCATTCCCTCTCTCTCCATCCCTCCCCCACCCTTGACATCATACTAGTTTCATTGTTTGCATCCTTGTATTCCTCTCGTTATCACCTCTTCTTTAGTCAGAGGGTGGTGAATCTGTAGAATTCATTGCCACAGATAGCTATGGAGGTCAAGTCAATGGATATGTTTTTACATGGAGATTGAGAGATCCATTAACAGCAAGGGTGTCAGAGGTGATGGTGTGAAGACAGGAGAATGAGATTGAGAGGGAAAGATAGATCTGCCATGATTGCATGGTGGAGTAGACTTGTTGGGGTGAATGGCCTCATTCTGCTCCTATAACATGAACTTATGAACTCATTGCTCAATGTTTCCCTCACTATTAATTTAAGATAAAACAAAGGAGAGAAACGTTTGGGGAGTTCCCCTTTCTACCTCCATGTTGATTACTGCCAAACAGCTCGAGGGAGGGAATTGTAGACGTAAGAGGGTGGTGGGAATATGAAATAAGCTGCCAGAGGAGATGGTTGAGGCAGGTACAATAACAACATTAAAAACACATTTGGACCGTTACATGGATAAGATTTTTTTTAGAGGGATATTGTAGCTAGCGTAGATGGGGCACCGTGGTCGGCATGTGTTAGTTGGGCCAAAGGGCATGTTTCTATGCCGTGTGACTCCATGACAAGGAACTGAAGATTCTGGTTTACAAAGAAAAGACCCAGTGCTGGAGTAGGGCAGCGAGTGAGGCAGCATCTCTGGACATCATAGATAGCTGACGTTTTGGGTCGGGTCCCTTTTTCCTGGCAATGCTGTCATTTTACTTCTACCATCTGGAAGAAGGTACAGGAGCCTGAATACTGTGATCCCCAGATTTTCTCAACAACTATCAGACTCTTGAACTCTACACAACACTTACCTCAATTGTGAACTATGGGCTGTCTTTAGTTGCACTAAACATTTTGGGGGTTTTATGGTTATTACTTTATTGCATTTTAGTTTATATACATTATCGATGCGCATTGTTATTACAGGCCTGTTAAGCTGCTGCAAGTAACAAGTTAATTGTTCCATTGTCGGTACATATAAACACTCTTGACTTGACTATTGTAAAATTCAACAAGCTTAAGAATTCTTAGTCTATTAATATTTAGACTTTAGAGATACAGTGTGGAAACAGGGCCAGAGATCACCTCATGCACTAGCACTATCTTACACACGAGGGACAATTTACAATTTTACTGAAGCCAATAAATCTACGGACGTGTATGTCACATTGAAACATAGAAACATAGAAAATAGGTGCAGGAGAAGGCCATTCGGCCCTTCGAGCCTGCACTGTCATTCAATATTATCATGGCTGATCATCCAAAATCTGTACCCTGTTCCTGGTTCAATAGACATATACAAATCTATTAGTGCAGAGCATATTGTTTGCTGGCAAGGAGTACTCCAGCGCCTCACAGCAACGAGGGAGACAGTTTGGCCAACTCCACATATACCACCTCCTTCAACAAACTGTCCAATTAGTCCCTCGTCCCCACACTGTCCTGACAGTCCATTTTTTTTAAGTACATGTCCAATTTTCTTTTGATGGTTGCTTCTGAATTCTGCTTCCACCACTCTTTTTTAGCATTCCAGACCATAACAACTTATTACATTAAAAATCTCCTCTGCTTTTCTGGTTCTTTTTTGCCAATTATCATAATTCTTCAACCTCTCATTACTGACCAACCTGCTCGTGGAAATGCATATTCCGCACCTATTCTAATAAAACCAGTCAGAAACGTGAACACCTGTTAGATTTCATTAATGTGCATCATATTGTTATTGATTAATTGATGAACTAAAATTTACTGTCATCCACCAACTACGTTCTCATGGCTGTAACCTGCCTCTGCTTTTCCTTTATAAACTGCCTTTGATTTAGTGAAGATAGACACAAAGTGCTGGAGTAACTCAGCAGGTCAGCAGCATCTCTGGAGAAAAAGGATGGGTGACATTTCGGGTCGGGACCCTTCGTCAGAGTAGACAGGAGGGAACTGGAGGAATGGAAAGACCAGAATAAATCAGAGCCGTCAACAGATGACCAAGGAAGGAGGGAGCCTATATTGGCCCATTGTTGGCTGGAGAAGAGGAGATAATCAGAGGGGTACAAGGATGCGAATAATGAAACTAATACAACTAGGTCTAGGGTGGGGGAGAGACGGAGAGGGTGGGAATGTAAGGGTTACTTGAAATTAGAGGAATCAATGTTCATACCACTGGGTTGTAAGCTGCCCAAGCAAAATGTGAGGTGCATGTGGCCTCACTCTGACAGTGGAGGAGGCCCAGGACAGAAAGATCAGTGTGGGAATGGGAAGGGGAGTACAGGTGGGTTTAATTTAGTAAATTTTTCCTAGTCACATTCACAATTGCACCGGGACTAACCTGCAATTTTTAATCTATCTGTGGAGTCACAAATTTAGCGCAAATAATCTTTAAGAACGGGCGGAACAGTGGTGCAGCAATAGAGCTGCTGCCTCACAGCTGCAGAGAGCCGGGTTTGATCCTGACTGCCGGTGCTGTTTGTACGGAGTTTGTACATTGTTCTTGTGACTGCGTGGGTTTTCATAAATTCATAGGTTCATAAGTTCTAGGAGCAGAATTAGACCATTTGGCCCATCAAGTTTACTCTATCTTTCCCTCTCAATCCCATTCTCCTGCCTTCTCCCTATATCCCTTGACATCCTTACTAATCAAGAAACTGCCAATCGATGCCTTAAAAATATCCATTGACTTGGCCTCCACAGCTGTCTGTGGCAATGAATTCCACAGATTCACCACCCTCTGGCGCTATAATTACTCTGACACAATTCCTCCTCATCTCCTTTCTAAAGATATGCTCTTTTATTTTGAGGCCATGGCCTCTGGACCTAGACTCTCCAACTAGTGGAATCATTCTCTTCCCAGTCATTCTCTCCAAGTCTTTCACTATTCAGTAAGTTTCAATGTTTTCTCTGGGTGCTCCAGTTTCTTCCCATCTTCCAAAGATGTATAGGTTTGTAGGTTAGTTGGCTTCTGTAAGTTGTATAATTATCATGCTATATTTAAGAGGGAGTTAGGTGTGGCCTTTGTTGCTAAAGGGATCAGGGGGTATGGAGAGAAGGCAGGTACAGGATACTGAGTTGGATGATCAGCCATGATCATATTGAATATGGCGGTGCAGGCTCAAAGGGCCGAATGGCCTACTCCTGCACCTATTTTCTATGTTTCTATCCCTAACATGTAGAATAATGTTAATGTATGGGGTGATGGGTGGTTGGTGAACACTCGGTGGGCAAAGGGCTTGTTTCCACGCTGCATCTCTAAAGTCTAAAGTGTAGAACCAGCGCAATGAAAAGGCTTTTCATAAATATTCAAGGAGGGAGATATTGTATTCAAGAGGGAACTGCAGATGCTGGAAGATCGAAGGTACACAAAATTGCTGGAGAAACTCAGCGGGTGCAGCAGCATCTATGGAGCGAAGGAAATAGGCGACGTTTCGAGCCGAAACCCTTCTTCAGACTGATGGGGGGTGGGGGGGGAGAAGGAAGGAAAAGGGGAGGAGGAGGAGCCCAAGGGCGGGCGGATAGGAGGGTGGGAGGAGACAGCTAGAGGGTTAAGGAAGGGGAGGAGACAGCAAGGGCTAGCAAAATTGGGAGAAGTCAATGTTAATGCCATCCGGACGCAAGATCCCCAGGCGGAATATGAGGTGCTGTTCCTCCAATTTCGACTGTTGCCCACTCTGGCAATGGAGGAGACCCAGGGAGATATTGTACTTGTGTTTGGCTTGATCAGCTATATGCAGAGTATTTTGTATGTATACTAACCCATACATTATACTAACCCATAACTAATCCTTTGGAATATGAATCATCTCATGTTCATTTCCCATTTTAAGCCTGTGATCACACATTTTGGTTTCCATCTTTCTCTTACTATTGCTATTGATAAAGCACCATTCTCCACCATTCTCCTGCCTTCCCCCCATAACCCCTGCACCCTTTCCATTTTCCCATCCACTCGCTACACACTGGAGGCAATTTCACAGAGGGCCAGTTAACCTACAAACCGCGTCTTTGAAGTATGGGAGAAAACCAGAGCACACGGAGAAAACCCACTAGGACAGGGAGAATGTGAAAACTCCGTACAGACAGGACCCATTGTCTGGATCAAACCCCGGTCTCTGGCGCTGTAAGGCAGCAGCTCTACCGCTGCACCTGTGTCGCCTTTAAACCTAAAACTAAACCTAATGGGTCAGTGTTGAATGCTGATGAAGGTTTCTTGGTTCACCATGTTTTGGCAATATCCAAATCTCTGAACAAAGAGCACCTAGCCTGAAAGGCAGACTACACTAGGACAGTACTCCTTCATTGGCGGGGATTTGAGTCTAAGGATAATTAGAATTCTGACGCAGTGTAATCTTTTCCCCAGACTGGAATATTAGAGAGTTCAATGTGTTCCATGGAGTGAGACTGCCTACAAAATGATATGAGTCCTTTAATTGCTGTCTGAAACGGATGGTTCATTACCATCTCATTATAATTACTCTGACACAAACTGCGGTAGACAATTACACTGAAGTCACTAGTTGAAATGTGCCGGTGTAAAGAGCAGTACAGTCTACACCAAGCTGGATGATACAGTCCTCAATTTCACTGGAAGAAGTATTAACATGGTCTCTGGACTAAAGTATTTTGGCACAAGAGAGACACATTTTCCTGCACATTGTATATTCATTTACACCAGGAAATTAAACTCAGCTTTATCTTTTGAGTTGAGTTTAGTTTATTTTCACGTGTACCGAGGTACAGTGAAGAGCTTTTGTTGCGTGCTAACCAGCGAGCGGAAAGACAGTGCATGATTACAATTGAGCCGTCCACTGTGTACAGATCCATGATAAAGGGTGCTGTTGGAGTAGAGGTTTAAAAGAGTGGAGCGATTGTAATGAGTGAATATAGATTCACTTCTGTGGCCAGCACACAAAGAGTCGCCTGGTTCAGGATCCATCTCGGAACTATCCTGGGATAAAGATTTTTTTCGTTTTTAGAGATACAGGGCGAAAACAGGCCTTTTGGCCCACTGAGTCCAACTAGCAATCACCCTGTAGACCAGCACTATCCTACGCACGAGGAACAATTCACGATTTTTACCGAAGCCAATTAACCTGCACATCTTTGGGATGTGGGAGGAAACCTATACAGTCACAGGAAGAATGTACAGACTCCACACAGACTTAGTTTAGTTTAGTTTGAGGGAAATTAGTGGTCAGATCACTCTCTAGTTGTAGATAGGATGGTTCAGTTGCCTGATCTATGCTGAGATGAAACTGTCCCTGAATCTGGAGGTATGAGGAGGTCTAGTGAGACAGCACCCAAGGTCAGGATCGAACCCGGGTTACTGGCGCTGTGATGCAGCAGCACTACCAGCTGCACAACTGGGCCACCACTTTGTGTTTTAGTTAAGAAATAACGTTTGCTTTTCCAAAGCTTCCACAAGTTCAGTGACAACTATT